>NC_081575.1:22682410-22693901 GCF_022355385.1 Mustela nigripes | reverse complement strand
TAATTTGAATCTCCCTGATGGCTAGTGATGATGAACATTTTTTCATGTGTCTGATAGCCATTTGTATGTCTTCATTTGAGAAGTGTTTGTTCATATCTTCTGCCCATTTTTTGATATGATTATTTGCTTTGTGTGTGTTGAGTTTGAGGAGTTCGTTATAGATCCTGGATATCAACCTTTTGTCTGTACTGTCATTTGCAAATATCTTCTCCCATTCTGTGGATTGCCTCTTTGTTTTGTTGACTGTTTCTTTGACTGGGCAGAAGCTTTTGAACTTGATGAAGTTCCAATAGTTCATTTTAGATTTTTTTTTTCCTTTGCCTTTGGAGACATATCTTGAAAGAAGTTGCTGTGACTTATATCAAAGAGGTTACTGCCTATGTTCTCCTATAGGATTGTGATGGACTCCTGTCTCACATTGATGTATTTTATCCATTTTGAGTTTATCTTTGTGTATGGTGTAAGAGAATGGTTGAGTTTCATTTTCTACATATAGATGCCCAGTTTTCCCAGCACCATTTATTGAAGAGACTGTCTTTTTTCCAGTGGATATTTTTTCCTGTTTTGTCGAAGATTAATTGACCATAGAGTTGAGGGTCCATATCTGGGCTCTTACTCTGTTCCACTGGTCTATGTGTCTGTTTTTGTGTCAGTACCATGCTGTCTTGGTGGTCACAGCTTTGTAGTAAAGTTTGAAATCAGGAAATGTGATGCCCCCAGTTTTATTTTTGTTTTTCAACATTTCCTTAGCAATTCAGTGTCTCTTCTGATTCCATACAAATTTTCAGATTATTTGCTCCAGTTCTTTGAAAAATACCGGTAGAATTTTGATCGGAATGGCTTTAAAAGTATAGATTGCTCTAGGCAGTATAGACATTTTAACAGTGTTTATTCTTCTGATACAAGAACATGGAACAGTCTTCCATCTTTTTGTGTCTTCTTCAGTTTCTTTCATGAGTGGTCTGTAGTTCCTCGAGTACAGATCCTTTACCTCTTTGTTTAGGTTTATTCCCAGGTATCCTTGAGAGTGGATATCCTTGTCATATTCCTGATCTCAATGGGAAGACTGTGAGTTTTTCCCATTGAGGATGATATTTGCTGTGGGTCTCTCATAGATAGATTTTATGAAGCTCAAGAATGTTCCCTCTATCCCTATATTTTGAAGCGTTTTAATCAGGAATGGATGCTGGATTCTGTCTAATGCTTTTCTGCATCAATTGAGGGGACGATGTGGTTCTTCTCTTTCCTCTTATTGATTTCTTCTATCAAATTGATTGATTTGTAAATGCTGAACCATACTTGTAACCCAGGGATGGATCCCACCTGGTCGTGGTGGATAATCTTTTTAATGTGCTGTTGGATCCTGTTTGCTAGAATCTTGTTGAGAATCTTAGCATCCATATTTGTCAGTGATATTGGTCTGAAATTCTCCTTTTGGTACGGTCTTTGCCTGGTTGGGGGATCAGCGTAATGCTGGCCTTATTAAAAGAGTCTGGAAGTTTTCCTTCTGCATCAATTTTTTGAAACCTCTTCAGGAGGATAGGTGTTATTTCTTCTTTGTACATTTGATAAAATTGCCCAGGGAACCCATCAAGTCCTGGGCTCTTGTTTTTTGGGAGGTTTTAGATCACTGCTTCAATCTCATTACTAGATATCAGTCTATTCGGGTTGTCAATTTCTTCCTGGTTCAATTTTGGGGGTTTATAGTTTTCCAGGATTGCATCTATTTCATCTAGGTTGCTTAGCTTATTGGCATATAACTGTTGATAATAACTTCTGATGATTGTTTCTACTTCCTTGGTGTTAGTTATAATCTCTAACTTTTCATTCATAATTTTATTAATTTGGGTTTTCTCTCTTTTATTTTGGATTAGTGAGGCCAGTTAGTGAGGTTATCGATCTTATCGATTCTTTCAGAAAAACAGCTCCTAGTTTCATTGATACGTTCTACTGTATCTCTGGTTTCTACCTCATTGATCCCTGTTTTAATCTTGATTATTTCCCTTTTTATATGTGGAGTTGGTTTGATTTGTCATTGGTTCTCAAGCTCTTTAAGGTGTAGAGATAGCTGGTGTATTCTGGATTTTTCAATTTTTTTGAGGGAGACTTGGATGACTATGTAGGACTGCCTTTGCTGTATCCCATAGGTTTTGGACTGAAGTGTCTTCATTCTCATTGGTTTTCATGAATTGTTTAAGTTCTTCTTTGATCTCCTGGTTTACCCAAGCATTCTTAAGCAAGGTGGTCTTTAGCTTCCAGGTGTTTGAGTTCCTTCTGAAATTTTCCTTGTGATTGTGCTCCAGTTTCAAAGCCTTGTGATCTGAGAATATGCAGGGAATAATGTCTTTCGGTATCAGTTGAATCCTGATTTGTGATCCAGTATGTGGTCTATTCTAGAGAAGGTTCCATGTGCACTTGAGAAGAAAGAGTATTCTGTTGTTTTAAGGTGGAATGTTCTGTATATATCTATGAGGTCCAACTGGTCCAATGTGTCATTCAATGCTCTTGTTTCTTTATTGATTTTCTGCTTTGATGACCTGTCTATTTCTGAAAGAGGTTTGGTAAGATCTCCTACTATTAATGTAATCATATCAGTATGACTCTTTATCTTGATTAACAGTTGTCTTTTGTAGTTGGCTGCTCCCCCACAGGAGGCATAGATATTTCCAATTGTTAGATCATCTTTGTGGATAGTCCCTTCAAGAATGAAATAGTGTCCTTCTGTATCTCTGACTACAGTCTTTAGTTTAAAATCTAAGTTATCTGATATGAGAATCACTACACTTGCTTTCTTTTGAGACCTGTTGGCATGAAAGATGCTCTCCACCCCTTCACTTTCTGTCTGGGTGTATCTTTAGGTTCAAAATGGGTCTCTTGTAGACAACATATGGATGAGTCCTTTCGTTTTATCCAATCTCCAACCCTGTGTCATTTTATGGGCACATTTAGGCCTTTCACATTGAGAGTGATTATTGATAGATATGTTTTTATTGACATCGTGTTACCTTCAAAGTCTTTCTTTCTGTAGATTGTTTATATTTCTGTTCAATGATATTTTTAGGATTTCTTTCTCTTTTATTGAATTCCCCTTAGTAATTCCTGCAGTGTCAGCTTGGTGTGGTTGCATCGTCTTTTAAGATTTTCCTGTCTTGGAAACTCTTTATCTCTCCATCCATTTTGAATGTCAGTCTTGCTGGATAAAGTATTCGTGGCTGCATGTTCTTCTCAATTAGTGCCCTATCTTGCCAGCCATTTCAGGCTTGCCAGGTCTCTGTGGATAGGTCTGACATTAATCTGATGGGCTTTCCTCTTTATGTAAGGAGTTTCTTTGTCCGGGATGCGTTCAAGAGTGTCTGCCTACAATTATAATTCTTCATTCTTACTATTAGGTGTCTCAAGAACTTTCAAGAATCTATGATCTTGGAAGGAAACCATTCTGCCTCTAGTACATGTTCCATTCATGACATTGAGAAAATTTTCATGGAGAACTTGATCCACTATATCTTCTAGACTTCTTTCTTTCTCCGCCCCTTCAGGGATTCCAAAAGTTCTGACGTTGGAACACTTCATGTCATCATTTATTTCCCTGATTCTGTTTTCGTGGCTTATAAACTGTTTGTTCCAGTCTTCCTCCTGTTCCTTTCTCTTTATCTGTTTGTCCTCCAGATCATTAATTCTATCTTCTGTCTCAGTTACCCTAGATTTTAGAGAATTTAGATTAGACTGGAACTCATTGAGAGCATTTTGAACATCATCCCTGGTAACTTTCAGTTATTCCCTAATCAATTCCATTTGGTCATCCATGGCTTTCTCCAACCTAGCTATTGCCTGAGTAATTGTTAGCCTGAATTCCCTTTCTGACATACTGTGTATGTCAATAGTCATTAGCTCTGTTGCAGAAAGTCCCTCCTCTGTATTTTTCTTCTGTTGGGCATTCCTCCTCCTAGTCATTTTGGTGAGAGATGACTGGATGGATGTAGCTAGATATATCGACCATAGTGCAGTCAAGATGAACCCTGGAATGCTTCTGACCAATCAGGATTCCCCACCAAAAAGAGAGAAAAGAGAAAATAAAAAGAAAAGGGGTGGAAGGGATGATAAAAGTGAAGGCTTAGCACAAATGGGCCCCAAGGTAGGATTTACGAAGTATACAAACAAAAACAGAGAAACAAAAAGACTGATAAAAGTATATGACAAGAGAAGAAAAGAAAAAAATATATATATATATATATAAATAAAAGCAAAAAATGGAAGAACCTCGTCAAAAAGAACCCCAAGTATAAAATTTATATACTATCAGGACAAACACAAATACACAGAAACGCTGGTGGAAGAAAAAGATGGGAAAGTGGTTATAAATTCTCAGTGTGGGTGAGGAAGGTTCTTTTGATTCTTCCTGCATGTATCTTGATATCTTTGTTAAGGGACTCAACTTTCCTAAGATAAAGGGGGATTAAAAATTGGTTTACCTATAGGGGTAGCATTGATTGGGGAAAGGGGAATACCTTGAAGTTTAACTCTATATGAGTATTAGAAAATAAAAATTAAAAAAGAATAAACTAGATTAAACTAAACTAAAAATTTTTAGAAAGTAGAAAATCAAAAGAAAAACACAGTTGTATGTATCAAAAAGTTCAGGTTAGAAGGTTATCATGGAATTTGATGTACTAGACATCTCACTGTGATGGTAAATAGGTTAAAAAATTATCTATATTAAAAAAAATGAAAAAAATAGTGGGAACCAGTTAAAAATAAAAGTTGTATCTATGAAGTACTAGTGGTTGTTCCCTTGTTGTCTTTTTTTTTTTTTTTTTCCTGGTTGGTTTTCTGGGGATGTGGCCTTCCATGTTGTTTTTCAGTCAATGATGTTCCCTGAGTTAAGTCTTCCCGCCCCCCCCATCAAGGGGGTGGGCTCTGAGGAAACCGGTTTTTTCAGGCTTTTGTTCTCTGGAGGTTTTTATATTTATTCATTTGTTTTCTCTTGCATTGCCTGCTTTTGATGGTTTTTGGAAGTTTGCAGGAAAGCAAACTGCACCCCATCCTCCCTCTCAGAGATAATCCTCAGTCTGCTCCTCTGTGAGTGCTCTGCAGCCCATATAATTTCCTCCTTGGCCGCTGGCAGAGCAGGGTCCAAGTCACGGTCCCTGGGGATGTTGTATCTCCTGCTTGTACCCAAAACCACAGCAGTGGTGGCTGTCTAGATTGCTCCAGACCCCCAGAGAGGTTCCAAGCAGCAATCGCACACTGAGATTTTCCCGCTGGCCCTGGCTGGGAGTGCCTGGTCTTTCTGGGTCTAAGAGCACTGGGCTTGCACACACCTCTCTCAGGGGAGAGTGTAGGGTGTGCGCATCTCTGGCTCTGATAGCACAGCACAGTGTTCTGCCTTCTGGCGAGGCTCTTAACCCCTCACGGGAGCCGGACCCCACACTTTCTTGGGCACGCTGGCAGCTCAGGGACCAAGACCTTGTATCTCCATTGCACTCTCTCTGGCTCGGTGCCAGGGGAGGTTTTCCTGGGTCTGGGGACTTAAGCCCCTGTCCTTAACCACCCCAATTCCCACAAATTCCCCCCGCAATCCTTTGCTCTTTTTGAGTGCTTTCAACCAGACTCCACTTTAATGCTGGCCCCCAAATGCAGGGCACTCTCGTATTGGGGTATTACTTTCTAATCGGTCACCTCTGGTGGCTCCCTCCCCCTTTTGTTTATCTTCCAATATCAATCTGATGTTCCCACTCTGCTTTGCCTGCCCACTGGCATCTTCTTCTGCCCCTGTAGAGATCCAGAGGTGTATAATTCTGATCTCAGGCTTATTTCATGGGTGATTGGAGTTCTTTGGTAGGTAATCAGCTCAATTTAGTATACAGGTTGAAACGGCGCCTCCTCCTACTTCCCCGCCATCTTGTCTCCTCATGTTGGTATTCTTAATGACTGTTAGTCATTTAGTGAAGTGCATACACTTTTAAACCATCTTCAGAATTCTTACATATTCATATTTAGGCCTTATAACAGATAATATTTTGAAATATTAAATTATGAACATAAATTTTAACCACAGGCATAGTGGGAAGAATTTTTGGTCAATGGGATCCTTCAGAAACCATTACATTGGGAGAAGGGAGAGATTGAGTAGTAGTAGGGGACTCTATTTCAACAAATCCCTTGAATTGAGCTGGATATGTAACAGAACACTCTGAACACCCATGAAATCAGCCTAACATGTGAGAAGATATATCCAGAACTCTAAAAACAGAATATCTCTGGTGGTTAGTTTCAAAATGAAGCAAGGAGCCACAATTTTGTGGGCATATATTGGGAGATAAACAGAAGAGGGTGGGAGCCTCTGGGAACTTGTGCCACCAGGGCCTAAAACCCTCCCATAGTGGAGACTGGGCACAGACTTGCAGACAAGTAGCAGCAGGGAAAGGACTTTAGGGCAACCCCCCAGACTGAAACCTGGATCTGCTTCTAAACTGGGGGCAGTGAGCAGTTTTAGAAGCACAAAACAAAAAGATGTCCCTGTACCTGTAGGTGAGGTTTGGGAGTTTTACTGTGAGGTGCACAACCCAGTTTGCTGTAGTTTTCAGCAACACACACAAAAATGGAGACAGTGTGCCCTGGAGACCTCACTGGAGAACAGTGGTCATTTCTGCTCTGACGATGGGAAGAGACATGGAAAGCCACCCAGAAAAGCCATGAGAGGAAAAATGTTCCCCAAAACTTGTTTTCACTGAGCCCTTCCCTTCCACAGGAGGCAAAGCAACTCTATCCAAACAGGGTTGCCGAGTAACAGTTCGCCAGGCCCCTTTCCCAGAATACAGGTTGGAAGAACAAGAGACTGACAATACTAAGGTCCCTATAAAACCAGTGCATTTTGCTTGGGTTGTGATTACTAATTTGGACACTGGACATTCTGTCAACCACCCCTCAACAGAATGACTAAAAGGAGGAACACCCAACACAGGAAAAATTCAGAGACTGTGATTTATATGACAAAATTAATGGATATGAATAGAAGCGAGAAGTCAGAAATAGACTTCAGGGTAATACTTGTGCAAACAATAGATAAGAAGGAGGAAACCATTAATGGAAACATAAATTCTCTAAGGGCAGAAATGAGAGCTTCTCTAGCAGAACTTAAAAATGCTATCAATGAGATGCAATAAAATCCAGATACTATAAAAGCGAGGGTAAATGAGGAAGAAGAAAGGATTACTGATCTAGAAGACAAACTGATAGGAACAAACAAGAGTTGGTCTGGAACAAATAGCTTAAAATCCATGAAAAGAGAATTACAGAAATAAATAATGCCATGAAACCTTCCAATGTCAGAATTATTGGGACCTCTGAGGGAGGCAGAGAAAGAGGGTACTAGAAGATATACTTGAGCAAATTGTAGCTGAGAATGTCTCTAATCTGGGGAATGAAACAAGCTTTAGTGTCTTAGAGGCAGAGAGGACACCTCTGAAGATCAGAGAGCGTAGACAAACACCCAGGAATGTATCAATAAAAGTCACAAATCTTAGAACCAAGAAAACCAAGAACCTTAGAACCAAGGAAGTGATTCTTAAAGAGTCTAATCAACAAGAATATCTAACAATGAAAAATATCTCTGCCCCTAACATGAGAGCATCCAACTACATAATCCAACTCTTAACCAAAACAAAAAGACATGGTGATAATATGTTAATAGCAGGAGGCCTCAACACTCCACTCTCAGGAAGAGATCATCTAAGCAGAAAATCAACAAAGAAACAAGAGCTTTCAAAGACACACTAACCCAAATGGGTCTCATACATACATGCAGAACATTCCACCCTAAAACAAGAAGATACTAATTCTTCTCAAAGGCACATGGAACTTTCTCAATAATAGACCACAAAATGGGTCACAAATCAGGTCTCAACTGATAGCAGAAGACTGAGATCATTCCCTGCATATTCTCAGACCACAGTGCTTTGAAACTGGAACTGAATCACAGGAAAACGTTTGGAAGAGATTCAAACACTTGGAAGCTAAAGACCATCCTGATCAAGAATTTTAGGTAAACCAGGAAATGAAAGAAGACCTTAAACAATTCACAGAAACCAGTAAGAATGAAACTACATTGGTAAATCCTATGGGATGTGGCAAAAGCAATCCTAAGGTGGAAATACATAGCCATCCAACCTTCACTCAAAAGAAAAAAAAATCCCTAGTACACAAACTAACTTTATATCTCAAAGAACTGGAAAACCAAAAATCAATTAAGTATACCCCATGTCTCAGAAGGGAAATAATTAAGATTACAGCAGATATCAATGAAGTAGAAACAAGAAAACCAGCAGAACACATCAACAAAACTAGAAGATTCTTCATTAAATAATTAAGAAGGTCGATAAACCACTGGCTAGACTTATTCAAAAGAAAAGAGAAAGGACCCAAATGCATAAAATTATTAATGAAAAGGGAGAGATCACAACTAACACCAAGGAAATATAAACAATCAACAGAAATTATTATCAACTGTATATCAATAAATTAAGCAACCTGGAAGAAAAAGATGCCTTCCTGGAAACATATAAACTTCCAAGACTGAAACAGGATGAAATTGACAACCTGAATATACCAGTAATCAGTAATGAGATTGAAGCAGTGATCAAAAACAAGAGTCCATGGCCTGATGTATCCTTTGGGAATTCTACCAAACATTCAAAGAAGAAATAACACCTATTATCCTGAAATTGTATCAAAAGTAGAAGCAGAAGGAAAGCTTCCAGACTCTTTCTATAAGGCCAGCATTGCCTTGATCCCCAAACCAGGCAAAAACCCCACAAAAAAGGGAGAATTACAGACCAATATCCCTGATGAATATGGATGCCAAGATTCTCAACAAGATCCTAGCTAGAGCGCCTGGGTGGCTCAGTGGGTTGAGCCTCTGCCTTTGGCTCAGGTCATGATCTCAGGGTCCTGAGATCGAGTCCCGCATTGGCTTCTCTGCTCAGCAGGGAGCCTGCTTCCCTCTCTCTCTCTGCCTGCCTCTCTGTCTACCTGTGATCTCTCTCTGTCAAATAAATAAATAAAATCTTTTAAAAAAAGATCCTAGCTAATAGTTAGGATAACTAACAGCACATTAAAAGATTATCCATCACAACCAGCTGGGATTTATCCCTGGGATGAAAGGGTGGTTTAACATTCACAGATAAGTATGATAGAACACATTAATAAGAGGAGGGATAGGAACCACATGGTCTTCTGAATTGATGCAGAAAAAAAAAAAACTTTTGACAAAATACAGCATCTATTCTCCATCAAAACTCCTCAGAGTTTAGGGGTAGAGGAAATATTCTTCAATTTCATAAAATCCATCTATGAAAATCCCATAGAATATATCATTTTCAATGGAGAATAGCTGAGAATCTTTCCCTTAAGATCAGGAACATGACAAGGATTCCCAGTCTTACCACTATTGTTCAACATAATACTAGAAGTCCTAGTAACAACAATCATAAAACAAAAAGAAATAAAAGCAATTCAAATTGCACAGAAGTCAAACTCTCTTTCCTCATAGATGAAATGATACTTTATGTGGAAAGGCCAAAAGACTCCACCACCAAATTACTAGAACTCATACAACAATTCAGTAATGTGGCAGGATACAAAGTCAATGTACAGAAATCAGTTGCTTTCTTATATACTAACAGTGTAACTATAGAAAGAGAAATTAGAGAATCAATTGAATTTACAATACCACTGAAACCATAAGATACCTGGAATAAACTTACCCAAAGAGGTAAAGATCTATATGCCAGGAACTATAGAGCACTCAGGAAGGAAATCAAAGAAGAGAGAAAAATATAAAAAAAAGGGAAAAAAAAAACACCAAAAAACAAAACAAAACAAAAAAAACAAAACAGAAATATCCACTGGAATAAAAACATTCTCTTCAATAAATGGTGCTGGGAAAATAGGACAGCTATGTTAGAAGAATGAAACTCTATATTAGAAGAATGAATTCCTTACACCATACACAAAGATAAACTTGATATGGATGAAAGACTTCAACTTGAGACAGGAATCCACTAAATCCTAGAGAAGAACATAAGCAGCAACCTCTTTGACATTGGCCACAGCAACTTCTTTCAAGACATGTCTCCAAAGACAAGGGAAACAAAAAATGAAAATGACCTTTTGAGACTTCAGCAGGATAAAGAGCTTCTGTACAGCAAAGGAAACAGACAACAAAACGAAGAGGCAGCCCACGGAATGGGAGAAAAATATTTGGAAATGATGCTACAGACAAAAGGCTGATAGACAATATTTATAAAGAATTTCTCAAACTCCTGGATATCAACCTTTTGTCTGTACTGTCATTTGCAAATATCTTCTCCCATTCTGTGGGTTGCCTCTTTGTTTTCTTGACTGTTTCCTTGGCTGTGCAGAAGCTTTTCATTTTGATGAAGTCCCAAAAGTTCATTTTCGCTTTTGTTTCCTCTGCCTTTGGAGACTTATCTTGAAAGAAGTTGCTGTGGCTGATATCGAAGAGATTACTGCCTATGTTCTCCTCTAGGATTCTGATTGATTCCTGTCTCACATTGAAGTCTTTTATCCATTTTCAGTTGATCTTTGTGTACGGTGTAAGAAAATGGTCGAGTTTCATTCTTCTACATATAGCTGCCCAGTTTTCCCAGCACCATTTATTGAAGAGGCTGTCTTTTTTTCTACTGTATGTTTTTTCCTGTTTTGTCAAAGATTATTTGACCATAGAGTTGAGGGTCCATATCTGGGCTCTCTACTCTGTTCCACTGGTCTATGTGTCTGTTTTTATGCCAGTACCTTCTGTCTTGGTGATCACAGCTTTGTAGTAAAGCTTGAAATCAGGTAACCTGATGCCCCCCATTTTATTTTTGTTTTTAAACATTTCCTTAGTGATTCCGGGTCTCTTCTGATTCCATACAAATTTTTGGATTATTTTCTCCAGCTCTTTGAAGAATACCGGTGGAATTTTGATTGGAATAGCATTAAAAGTATAGATTGCTCTAGGCAGTATAGACATTTTAACAATGTTTATTCTTCTGATCCAAGAGCATGGAATGGTCTTCCATCTTTTTTTTGTCTTCTTCAATTTCTTTCATGAGTGTTCTGTAGTTCCTCAAGTACAGATCCTTTATCTCTTTGGTTAGGTTTATTCCCAGGTATCTTAACGTTCTTGGTGCTATAGTAAATGGAATCGATTCTGTAATTTCCCTTTCTGTATCTTCATTATTAATGTATAAGAAAGCCACTGACAAACTTCACACCAAAAACAAACAAACAAACAAAACAACAAATAATAAATTCAACAAATGAGTAGAAGATATGAACAGACATTTCTCAAAAGAAGACATACAAACAGTAACAGACACATGAACAAATGTTCAACATCATTAGTCATCAGGAAAACTCGAATCAAAAGCCCAGCAGGAGAAGAGAAATCATAAAGATCAGAGCAGAAATCAATGAAATAGAAACCAAA
>NC_081575.1:22665705-22677410 GCF_022355385.1 Mustela nigripes | reverse complement strand
TGCAACATGGGGGCTTAAGTGGGTACGAGAAGAATAAATTAAAGAAGATGGGATTGGGAGGGAGACAAACCATAAGTGACTCTTAATCCCACAAAACAAACTGAGGGTTTCTTGGGGGTGGGATTGCGAGAAGGGGGTGGGATTATGGACATTGGGGAGGGTATGTGATTTGGTGAGTGCTGTGAAGTGTGTAAACCTGGTGATTCACAGACCTGTACCCCTGGGGATAAAAATATATTTTTATAAAAAATAAAAAAATATTAAAAAAAATAATAAATAAAAAAGCACATTGAGATAGACCAGTTAGAATGGCAAAAATTGACAAGGCAGGAAGCAACAAAGGTGGTGAAGATGTGGAGAAAGGGGAAACCTCTTACACTCTTGGTGGGAGTGCAAGCTTGCACAGCCACTGTGGAGAACAGTGTGGAGGTTCCTCAAAAAGCTTAAAGTAGAGCCACCTTATGACCAAGAATTTTCACTACTGGCTATTTACCCAGGTGATACAGTTGTAGGGAAAATAATGGCCACATTCACCTCTATGTTCATAACAGCAATGTCCTTAATAGCCAAAGTCTGGAAGGAATCATGATCTTCTTCAACAAATGAATGGATAAAGAAGATATGGTCCATATATACAGTGGAATATTTCTCAACCAGCAGAAAGGATGAACACCCACCATTTGCATCAACATGGATAGAAGTGTAGCATATTATTCTAAGTGAAATAAATCAAGCCGAGAAAGACAATTATCATATGGTTTCACTTATTTGTGGAATGTAAGGAATAGCATGGAGGATATTAGGAGAAGGATGTGAAAAATAAATAGGGGGAAATAAGCATCCTTCTGTGTCTCTAATGGAATACTATGGGTATTCCTACTCTTTAACCTAAAATCTAATATTTCTGATAGCAGAATTGCAACCTCAGCTTTCTTTTGACGTCCGTTGTCATGAAAGATGATTCTCCATCCTTCACTTTAAGTTTGGATGTATCTTTAGGTTCAAAATGAATGTGTTTAAGACAGCATATAGATGGGTCCTCTTTTTATCCAATCTGCAACCTTGTTCCATTTTATGGGAGCATGTAGGCCATTCATGTTCAGAGTGATTATTGAAAGATATGATTTTATTTCCATCATGTTGCTTGTGAATTCTTTGTTTCTATAGACTGTTTCTGTAAATTTCTGTTCTGTATTACTCCTGGGGCCTTTCTCCTTTTATCAAACTCCCCTTAATATTTCTTTCAGGGTCCACTTAGCACTCACAGATTCTTTCACTTTCTGCTGGTCTTGAAAGATCTTTGTATTTCCATCCACTGTGAATGACACCCTTGCTGAATAAATACAGATGCAGTGAAAAGAAGGACCAGCTGTATCCCAATGATAATAGCTGCAATGGTCACGGTTGGAAATAACCATGGAAAGAACTGGGGAGAAAACCAAGATACCCTTCAATGGACAAATGGATAAGGAAGATGTGGTCCATATACACTGTGGAGTATTATGCCTCCATCAGAAAGAATGAATACCCAACTTTTGTATCAACATGGATGGGACCGGAAGAGATTATGCTGAGTGAAATAAGTCAAGCAGAGAGAGTCTTTTCAGGTTCCATACAAATTGTAGGATTGTTTTTTTCCAACACTTTGAAAAATGCCTTTGGTATTTTGATCAGGATGACATTGTAAGTATAGACTGCTCTGGGCAGCATAGACATTTTAACAATGTGTATTCTTCGAGTCCATGAGCAGTTTTTTTTTTTTCTTCCACTCTTTTCTGTTTATCTTCCACAGAGACTGCTCCCCTATTGCTGTTCATATTTTATGTGATCAAAGCCTATACTTTGGTCCATAAACAAGTCTGCTTCTGCAAAAACATTATATTAGATTGAATGGTAAAATTATTATTTTTATAGATCAAAATGTCAAATGTCAACAATTTCATGTGGTTCATCATAACTAAAAACATGTCTTTGGACCATATCAAAGCCAAAATCAATCTGAGCTTAAATTCAGTTGTTAAACTTTATAATATTGCTACTCAAACTCTCAACATAATGCACCCTCATTCTTCATTTGCAATGGCAATAAAATAAATAGAAATAAATCCTATTGATTTTTCCTTTATAATTCATATCCTAATATCCTATCTTTTTTCCATGTTTATTGTTTTAGTCTGGTTGGTCCCAAAGCACCTAAGTCTGAAATTCTAGAGTTGATGCTCAATTGCTTAGCTGACTCCACACTGTGATAAACAAATTTGTATGCTTCTTTTCCCACTAAACAGATAAGCAAAGTTTGCTTTTTTTACACTATGGGAAAATGTAATTTGTATCACAAGTAATTCTTTACCAATATGGAAAAATAAAAACTTACAAATAACTTAAATGATACATTTGACTAGATTCACAATTATCCCTATAATTACGTTCTCACCCATGTGGAAACTCTTATGTATAAAAAGGAGGGGAAGTAACTAGGGTTCCTACTCTGGGAGTTTCACATACCTCTGAGTTCACCCATGGGGATGCATTATTCATCTGAATGCCATCAATAAGATATTTTGTCAAAGAAAAAAAAATATTGAGAACTAAAGTGTTACAAGATAACAGTACAAATGTGTCAACATGCTTTTCATAGTTTTCTACATGACCTATTTCAGCATATATGTATATTCCTTATTTGAAACCTCTCCTTCATCTCTGCAATGCAGCTTATCCTCTCCAAATATGAAGTATGCATTTCTGCCCTTACTCTAGTTACAGAAAAAGAGTTATTAGAAGGGCAAACTCTTATTATTTGATGAACTAGAGCATATCATGCTTAGCGAAATAAGTCAAGCAGAGAAAGACAACTATCATATGATCTCCCTGATATGAGGAATTGGTGATGCAACATGGGGGCTTAAGTGGGTAGGAGAAGAATCAATGAAACAAGATGGGATTGGGAGGGAGACAAACCATAAGTGACTCTTAATCTCACAAAACAAACTGAGGGTTGCTGGGGGGAGGGGGTTTGGGAGAAGGGGGTGGGATTATGGACATTGGGGAGGGTATGTGCTTGGGTGAGTGCTGTGAAGTGTGTAAACCTGGTGATTCACAGACCTGTACCCCTGGGGATAAAAATATATGTTTATAAAAAATAAAAAATTAATAAAAAATTAAAAAAAATTCAGTTCTAGAAACAAACAAACAAAAAATACTTAAGGAAGTAGAATAGTCAGAGAAGGATTGTCATATGGGACCTCTTGTAACCAAATCGTAGTCAGTGCTATTTCATCATACTGAAATGCCACTTATTTTCCCTGTCAAAAAGTGATGATATTTTGATCTTACATATCTTTCAAATTCTGATTATATACCAATATCCGCTTAAAAATACATTCACTTTTTGGTAGGGTCTTTGCCTGGGTTGGGGATCAAGGTAATGCTGGCTTCATAGAAAGAGTCTGGAAATTTTCCTTCTGCTTCAATTTTTTGAAACAGCTTCAGGAGAATAGGTGTTATTTCTTCTTGATGTGGAGAAAGGGGAACCCTCCTACACTGTTGGTGGGAATGCAAGTTGGTTCAGCCACTTTGGAAAACAGTGTGGGAATTCCTCAAGAAATTAAAAATAGACCTTCCCTATGACCCTGAAATTGCACTCCTGGGTATTTACCCCAAAGATACAGATGTCGTGAAAAGAAGGGCCATCTGTACCCCAATGTTTATAGCAGCAATGGCTATGGTCACCAAACTGTGGAAAGAACCAAGATGCCCTTCAACGGATGAATGGATAAGGAAGATGTGGTCCATATACACTATTGAGTAGTATGCCTCCATCAGAAAGGATGAATACCCAACTTTTGTAGCAACATGGACGGGACTGGAAGAGATTATGCTGAGTGAAATAAGTCAAGCAGAGTCAATTATCATATTGTTTCACTTATTTGTGGAGCATAACAAATAGCATGGAGGACAAGGGGAGATGGAGAGGAGAAGGGAGTTGAGGGAAATTGGAACGGGAGGTGAACCATGAGAGTCTATGGACTCTGAAAAACAATCTGAGGCTTTTGACGGGGTGGGGGGTGGGAGGTTGGAGGGACCAGGTGGTGGGTATTAGAGAGGGCACGTATTGCATGGAGCACTGAGTGTGGTGAAAAAACAATGAATACTGTTACACTGAAAAAAATAAATTAATTTAAAAAAATCACTTGTCATATTAGGCATTCACTTTTATTAGCCTAAGTAATGTTTTTTTTTTAATTTTTCTTTACCTTTAAATTTCTTTTAGCCTAAGCAATGTTTGTCTACAAATGCTACTTTTACATTAGTAGTTTTGGGGTCTTTACTTTAATTTGCAAAGCCTTTTCCTTATGTACACTTAACTTTGTTAATAAAGGAGATACATTTCTTTCCTTCCTTCTCTCTTTCCTTCTTTCTTTCTTTCTTGATTTCTTGATTTTTTTTTCTTTCCTTCAAAGAGAATGGAGACAAATTTTAATCATATACACCCAAATGTTCATGAATTACAAATTACTGGGTGACTTCATTATTCCAATTTATTATGCATAATTGAGCCTTTGACAAATGATTGCATGAATAAAATCTTTACTCTTCCATTTTGTATTAAATATATTCTCTCTGAAATGTGCTCTCATGATGAAAAAGTTTAGTGTTAATTTCCTAAAAAAATACTAAATATACTTCCACATGTAGCTACTATGAAAAGAATATATGTTGGCTAATTGACTGTAATAAAAATAGTATTTGAAATATAAGCCCTTAAAACACCTGAACTGATTGCATTAATATCTGTCCAAATGCTTCTTAAATGTCACATATGAATGAAAACATAGGGTCTTTTTCTATCTCTGATTTATTTTGTCTAACATTATACTCTCTGACTCCATCTATGTTGTTCCAAATGGCAAGATTTCATTCTCTTTTGTATGATGGAATGATATTCCATTGATATATATACTGCCACTTCTTAAAAAAAAAAAAAAAAAATTCTTGGGGCCCCTGGCTGCCTCAGTCAATTAAGTATCTGCCTTCCGTTCAGGTCATGATGTCAGAGTCATGGGATCAAACCCAACATCAGGCTTCCTGCTCAGTGGGTAGTCTGCTTCTGCCTCTTCCTCTGCTTCTCCTCACAGCCTCTTCCTCTGATTCTCCTCACAGCTTGTACTCTCTTGCTCACTTTCTCTCTCTCAAATAAATAAATTATTTTAAAAAATTTCTTTATTTGTTTGAGAGAGACAGTCAATGACCAGGAGGTGAGGTGGGCAGAAGGAGAGGGAGAAGCAGACTCCCTTATGCACAGGGAGTCTGACTTGGAGCTCAATCCCTGGACCCCCACCAAGATCATGAACTGAGTCAAAGGCAAATGCTTAACTGACTGAGCTACTCAAGAGAGCCTATACTACCACTTCTTTATCCCTTCATCAGTCAATGGGTCTTGGGCTGCTTCCACAGTTTAGCTATTGTGAATAATGCTGCAGTTAATATAGGGATGCACATATCCTTTGAATTGGTGTTTTTGTGGGGTGTGTGTGTGTGTGTAAATACCCAGTAGCACTATTGCTGGATCATAGGCAGCTCTATATTTAATTTTTTGAGGAACTTCCACATTTTTTCCCCCAATGGCTGCACCAATTTGCATTCCCACCAACAACACAAGAGGGTTCCCTTTTCTCCACATTCTCACCGTCAGCTGTTATTTCTTGTGTTTATTTTATTTTTTTTTTTAACTTTAGACATTCAGACAGGTGTGAAGTGGTATCTTATTATAGTTTTGATTTTCATTTCCCTGATAATAAGTGACGTTGATCATCTTTTCACATGTCTGTTGGCCATGTGGATTTCTTCTTTGGAGCAGTGCTTGTTCAGGTCTTCTGCCCATTTTTTAATTGGATTATTTTTTTGGGGAGTGGTGAATTGTATAAGTTCTTTATATATTTTAGATACTAGCTCTTTCTTGGCTATGTCACTTGCAAGTATCTTTTCCCATTTAGCAGGTTGCCTTTTAGCTTTGTTGATTGTTTCTTTCACTGTGCAGAAATTTTTATGTTGAATTAATCTTAATAGTTTATTTTTAAATTTTATTTTCCTTGCCTCAGAAGACATATCTAAAAAAAACGTTCCTACAGCCAATGCCACAGAGATTACTGACTGTGTTCTCCTCAAGGATTTTTATGGTTTCAGATCTCATATTTAGGTCTTTAATCCCAATTTGAATGTATTTTTGTATATGGTGAAAGAACGTGGTCTAGTTTTATTTATTTATTTTTTTTACATGTGGCTGTCCAGTTTTCTCAACACTATTTGTTGAACAGACTATTGTTTTCCTAATGTATATCCATTCCTCCTTTGTCAAAGATTAACTGACCATAATAATTGTGGGTTTGATTCTGGGTTTTCTGTTCTATTTAATTGATCTATGTGTCTAACTTTATGTCAGTGTTGTATTGATTTATTTATTACTGCTTTGTAACATAGCTCAGAATCTGAAATTATGATGCCTCAGGTTTAATTTTTCGTTTTAAGTTTATTTCTGCTATTTGGAGTCTTTTGTGTTTTAATACATATTTTAGGGTTGTTCTAGTTATGTAAAAATGCTGTTGATATTTTGATAGGGATTGCATTAAATGTGTAGATTACTTTGACAAGTATAATAATTCTAACAATATTTGTTTTTCCAACAGTTGAGCATGGAATTCCTTTCCATTATTTTGATTATCTTGAATTTTTTTCATCAGGGTTCAAAATATAGGTCTTTTACCTCTTTGGTTAAGTTTATTCCTAGATATTTTATTGTTTTTCCTGCAGTTGTAAATAATATTTTTTTCTTAATTTTATTTTATGCTGCTTCATTACTAGTGAATATGAGTACAAAAGATTTATGTATGTTGATTTTATATTCTCTGACTTTATAAAATTCATTTTTCAGTTCTAGTTATTTTCTTGGTGGAATCTTTAGGGATTTCTATAAACAACAGCATGTCATCTGTATATACTGAGTGTTTTACTTCTTCCTTACCAATTTGGATGTCTTTTATTTCTTTATTTTGTCTAATTGCTTTGGTTAAGTATTTCAGTACTATGTTGAATAGAAGCAGCAAGAATTGACATCCTTGTCTTATTCCTGACTTTAGGGGAAACACTCTCAATTTTTCACCATTAAGTATGATGTTGACTAAGTTTTTCATATAAGCAAAAGGAGACAAAAAGAGAGAGAGAGAGAGAGAAACCAGGAAACAGACTTAGTAATAGAGAACAAACTTATGGTTAGTAGAGAGGTGCTGAGTGGGAGAATGGTGAAATAGTGAATGGGAATCAAGAAGTACATTTCTCATGATGAAAAACAATTTTTCAAAAGCTGTCCAAATGCAAATAGCTAAATGCAAAGAATGGTACTTTTTAGAGTTGCCTGTTTTTTTTTGAAAAAGTAGTGAACACTGAGGCTGACAAGTTCCAAAGCTGTGCTGTTAAAAAAGGCCAATTAAGGCTGGCTTGATTTATGTTTAGAAAAGCAACACTCCAAAGAAAAAACAAAAAAAAGCAACACTCCAATCTATACTAGCTTTGGTGTTTTAAAAAAAAATTGGTTTATATTTTCCTCTTAGAACTGAGTTTCATGGAGCTTCTTACCTAGTGAATATTGTAATGATTTATGGGGGTAAGATTATAGTAATAATTTCTGGCAGCTACAGTATAACACTTGAGCAGTTTCCTTCTTTTGCATTTGGCATTGTTTTTATGTTTGACCATTTTCATCTGGAGAGACCTGATGGAGTGGCAGAGGAGTTTTTTGAAGATGACAGAAATAATACCTTTTCACAATGCTTCATTATGGAAAGAATGTTCTAGTTATAGTCCTTGATATTTCTGTATCTAGGAAGAATTGAAAAACTGCTTTACATAACCCTGAGGTGATTTTAGTTATAAATGGCTTCTATAATAAGGTGTTTTGAATGCCCTGGATTTTCCTGTTTTCAAATTTACCTGAGGTGTCATGATCTTCATAAAATCTCTGCTACTAATTTTCTCCTTTTAAAAAAATTGTGTTTGCCCCATAGTTAGTGAACAGTATATAAATAAGCATGTAAAATTAATTATTAATTGTCTAATTGCCTTTTTGGTTTTGTCTTCTTCAATGTCTCTGCAGTTGACTACAAAACGATAATCATGGCATGATAATGGAAAATAATTTAAAATCCTAATTTAGGTTTTCCCACCTTTCTTTTTTTGTTTTGTTTTGTTGATATTTTATTTTTCAGTGTTCCAAAATTCATTGTTTATGCACCACACCCAGTGCTCCATGCAATACATGCCCTCTTTAATACTAACCACCAGGCTCACAGAACCCCTCAAACTCCTCCCACCCAAAATGCTCAGTTTGTTTCTAGGGTCCACAGTCTCTCATGTTTGGCCTCCCCCTCTGATTTCTCCCAATTCACTTTTCCTTTCCTTCGTCTTATGTCTTCTAGTTATTCCTTATGCTCCACAAGTAAGTGAAACCATATGATTACTGACTATGTCTGCTTGACTTATTTCAAACAGCATAATTTCCTCCAGTCCTGTCCATGTTGATACAGAAGTTGGGTATTCATCCTTTCTCATGGAAGCATAATACTCCATTGTATATATGGACCATATCTTCTTCATCCATTAGTCTGTTGAAGTGCATCTTGGCTCTTTCCACAGTTTGCTTATTGTGGCCATTGCTGCTATGAACATTGGGATACAGATGACCCTTATTTTCACTACATCTGTGTCTTTGGGGTAAATACCTGGTAGTGCAGTTGCAGGGTCATAGGAAAGCTCTATTTTTAATATCTTAAGGAATCACTACACTGTTTTCCAAAGTAGTTGAACCAAGTTGCATTCTCACCAAGAGTGTAAGAGGCTTGCCTTTTCTCCACATCCTCTCTAACACTTGTTTTTTACTGTCTTGTTAATTGTGGCCATTCTAAATGGTGTAATGTGGTATCTCATTGTGGTTTTGATTTGAATCTACTTGATGGCAAATAATGATGAACATTTTTTCATACATCCGTTAGCCATTTGTATGCCTTCATTGGGGAAGTGTCTGTTCTTGTCTTCTGCCCCTTTTTTGACATGATTATCTGTTTTTTGGGTGTTGAGTTTGAGGAGTTCCTTATAGATCTTGGATATCAGTCCTTTGCCTATACCGTCATTACAAATATCTTCTTCCATTCAGTGGGTTAACTCTTTGTTTTGTTACTGTTTCCTTAGCTGTGCAGAAGCTTTTTATCTTAAAGAAGTTCCAAAAGTTTATTTTCACTTTTGTTTCCTTTGCCTTTGGAGACATATCTTGAAAGAAGTTGCTGTGTCCAATGTCAAAGAGGTTACTGCCTATGTTCTCCTCTAAGATTTTGATAGATTCTTACCTCACGTTGGGGTTTTTTTTCTATTTTGAGTTTATCTTTGTGTATAGTGTGAGAAAATGGCCGAGTTACATTCTTCTGTACATAGCTGTTCAATTTTCCCAGCACCCCTTATTGAATAGACTTTTTTCCCACTGGATATTTTTTCCTGCTTTGTTGAAGATTAGTTGACCATAAAGTTGTGGTTCCATATCTGGACTCTCTACTCTGTTCCACTGGACTATGTGTCTGTTTCTGTGCCAGTACCATGCTATCTTGGTGATCACAGCTTTGTAGTAAAGCTTGAAATCAGGCAATATGATGCCCCTGGTGTTGCTTTTCTTTTTGAACATTCCCTTAACAATTGGGGATTTTTTTTTTTTCCTGGTTCCGTATAGAATTTAGGATTGTTTGTTCCAGCTTTTGAGAAATGCCGGTGGAATTTTTATTGGGATGGCATTGAAAGAATAGATTGCTCAGGGCAGTATAGACATTTTAACCATGTTTATTCTTCCATTCCATGAGCATGGAATGGTTTTACATCTTTTTGTGTATTCTTAAGTTTCTTTCATGAATGTTCTGTAGTTCCTCGAGTACAGACCCTTTACCTCTTTGGTTAGGTTTATTCCAAGGTATCTTAGGTGTTTTGGTGCTATTGTAAATGGAATGTATTCTCTACATTCCTATTCAATAGTTTCATTTTTAGTGTATAAGAAAGCAACTGATTCCTGTGCATTGATTTTGTATTCAGCCACATTACTGAATTGCTGTATGAATTCTACAATTTGGTGGTGGAATCGTTTGGGTTTTCTATATAAAATCCCACATTTATTTCTTTTCTTTCCCAATTTTTTTAAATTTAAATTCTAGTTAGTTAAAAGATAAGGTAATGTTCCTTCCAGGAGTAAAATTTATTTATTTATTTATTTATTTATTTAATATTTTGAGAAATTCCAGTTACTTTACATATATGGCAAAATTGGTTTCCGTTTTAAAATTCAGTGAATCGTGAATCATCAATTACATATAGCACCCTGTGCTCATCACAAGAGGTGCTCTCCTTAATATCCATCACCCACTTTTCCTATCCCCCCACCACCCTTCACCAACTCTCAGTTTGTTCTCTGTTTTAAAGAGTCTTATAGTTTGCTTCTTTCTCTTTTTATTTTTTTTCCCTATTTGATCCTTTGTTTCTTAAATTTCACATATGGTGAAATCATATGTTATTTGTCTCTCTCTGACTGATTTGTATCACTTGACATAGTACAGTCTAGCTCCATCCATGTACCTGCAAATGCCTAGAATTCAGTCTTTCTGATGGCTGAGTAATATTGCACTGTATATATACCACCTCTTATTTACCCATTTATCAGTTGATGAACATTGGGGCTCTTTCATAATTTGGCTATTGTTGATAATGTTGCTATAAACATTGGCATTAATGTGCCCCTTCATATCAGCATTTCTGTATCCTTTGGGTAAATAAATGGTAGTGCAATTGCTAGGTTGTACGATAGTTTTATTTTTAACTTTTTGAGGAACTTCCATACTCTTTTCCAGAATGGCTGCACAAGTTTTCATTCCCACCAATAGCATAAAAGTGTTCCCCTTTCTCTGTATCCTTGCCAATACCTGTTGTTTCCTGTGTGGTAAATTTAAGTCATTCTGAAAATCATCTTTCTTTATTTTTTTTAAATTTTAATCTTATTTTTTCTTAAAATTAAATTAATATATAGTGTATTATTAGTTTCAGAAGTAAAGTTTAGTGATTCATCAGTTGCATCGAATACCCAGTGTTCATTACATCAAGTGCCCTCCCTAATGCCCATCAACAGTTTTCCCATTTTCCCATCCCCCTCCCCTCCAGCAACACTCAGTTTGTTTCCTAGAGTCTCTTATGGTTTGTTTCCCTCTCTTATTTCATTTTGTTTTATTTTTCCCTCCCTTTCCCTAAGCTCCTCTGTTTTCTTTTTTAAATTCTAAATATGAGTGATATCATATAATAATTGTCTTTTCCTGATTAGTTTTTTCCCTTAGTCTAATACCCTCTAGTTCCAACCACATCATTAGAAATGACTAGATTTCATTGTTTGATGGCTGAGTAATATTTCTTTGTGTGTGTGTGTGTGTTTGTGTGTGTGTGTGTGTGTACATACCACTTCTTTTTTTTTAATTTTTTATTTTTTATAAACATATATTTTTATCCCCAGGGGTACAGGTCTGTGAATCACCAGGTTTACACACATCACAGCACTCACCAAATCACATACCCTCCCCAATGTCCATAATCCCACCCCCTTCTCCCAAACCCCCTCCCCCCAGCAATCCTCAGTTTGT
>NC_081575.1:22662347-22665305 GCF_022355385.1 Mustela nigripes | reverse complement strand
CCCTTGCTTCCCTTGCCTTTTGCGTTGTTCCTAGGAAGATGTTGCTGCGGCAGAGGTCGAAGAGGTTGCTGCCCGTGTTCTCCTCAAGGATTTTGATGGATTCCTTTCGTACATTGAGGTCCTTCATCCATTTTGAGTCTATTTTTGTGTGTGGTGTAAGGAAATGGTCCAATTGGACCATTTCCTTACATACCACTTCTTTATCCATTCATCTGTTATGGACATCTGAGTTCTTGCCATAATTTGGCTATTGTGGGCATTGTTGCTATGAACATTGGGATCACTACAGTTGTATCTACTAGATACTTGTATCTACTAGTAGTGCAATTGCTGGATCATAAGGTAGCTCTATCTTCAACTTTTTGAGGAAACTCCATACTGTTTTCCAGAGTGGCTGTACCAGTTTGCATTCCCACCAACAGTGTAAGACGGTTCCCCTTTCTCCACATCCTTGCCAACATCTGTCATTTCCTGATGTATGAATTTTAGCCATCCTGACCGAGGTGAGGTTGAATATCATTGTGGTTTTGATTTGTATTTCCCTAATGCTGAGTGATGTTGAACATTTTTTATTTTCATGTGTTTGTTGGCCATTTGCATGTCTTCTTTGGAGAAGTGTCTGTTCATGTATTCTGCCCATTTTTTGATTGGAGTATCTGTTCTCTGGGTGTTAAGTTTGATAAGCTCTTTGTAGATTTTTGATACTAGTACTTCATCTGATATATCATTTGCTAATACATTCTCCCATTTTGTCAGTTGTCTTTTGGATTTGTCTAATCTTTCCTTTGGTCTGATATCATATTCAAGTACATGTTGTTATCTGAGTACATTTCTTTCTAGTTGTGTAGACAAATTCTGATATGTAATGATAAAGATTAAACATAGATCTAATGTGTATAAAAAAGTTTATTTTCATTCTTTTATTAAGGGTCACTTTTTCTAATTTTTATTTACATATATTATTATTATTTATTGACATCACACTATATTATTTATGATTTTTACAACATAATTAACTTAAAGAAGAATCTGACACAGAAATATGGTAATCACTTTTTAGTATTTTTGTTTACATGTAAAAATATGCCAAAAAATAATATTAAATGTAAATCTTCCAAGGAATAGTCATTGTTTATTCTTTTGTTTTTTATATCAAGGAAAAGGAGAGAAAAGATGAAGATATTTTATCATCATCAAATTGTCGCAAATTTAAAAATACCATCAGAGAATTAATGAATTTAAACATTCCAATTAACTAGATTGTTGAGTCAATTAATGCTTTCCTTACATGTTGATATACCAGGTTTAGTCCAGATTTTAGAGATCTAATTATATAATGTGGTATACAAATATTTAACCTTAAACACTGGTTTATTCAAAATATATCCAAGATATAAGACTGCCAAAGCAAGTATGACTTGTTATGGAACTCCATGAAGGAAGAAGCCATTTGTTATTGTTAAACATTATATCTTCAATATTTAGTATAATGCTATTATTCAATTATCAGCATACAGAAAATATACAGTAACAGTAAATAACATTTTATTATTGAATACATTGATTGTCACAAAGCTTTGCACTAATAAATAAATTTCTAAAAATTATCACCACTAATGATTCAGAGAGAACTTAGACCCCAGAATAAATACTCTCCCAGAGACATTTATTTTCTGGATGCCTCATTTCAGGACCTAAATGGTACTTAAATATGGAACTAGCTTTAAATATATATATATACATATATATACATATATATATGTATATATATATATTTATTTTTAATTTTTAATTTTTTAAAATTTATTTTCAGCATAACAATATTCATTGTTTTTGTACCACACCCAGTGCTCCATGCAATCCATGCCCTCTATAATACCCACCACCTGGTAACCCCCCCTCCCCCACCCCCCCCCACCTCCAACCCCCCACATTGTTTTTCAGAGTCCATAGTCTCTCATGGTTCACCTCCCTGTCCAATTTCCCCCAACTCCCTTCTCCTCTCTATCTCCCCATATCCTCCATGCTTTTTGTTATGCTCCACAAATAAGTGAAACAATATGATACTTGACTCTCTCTGCTTGATTTATTTCACTCAGCATAATCTCTTCCAGTCCCATCCATGTTGCTACAAAAGTTGGGTATTCGTCCTTCTGATTGAGGCATAATACTCCATAGTGTATATGGACCACATCTTCCTTATCCATTCGTCCATTGAAGGGCATCTTGGTTCTTTCCACAGTTTGGTGACCATGGCCATTGCTGCTAAAAACATTGGGGTACAGATGACCCTTCTTTTCACTACATCTGTATCTTTGGGGTAAATACCCAGGAGTGCAATGGCAGGGTCATAGGGAAGTTCTATTTTTAATTTCTTGAGGAATTTCCACACTGTTCTCCAAGAAGGCTGTACCAAATTGCATTCCCATGAACAGTGGAGGTGGGTTCCCCTTTCTCCACATCCTCTCCAACACATGTTGTTTCCTGTCTTGCTAATTTTGTCCATTCTAACTGGTGTAAGGTGATATCTCAATGAGGTTTTAATTTGAATCTCCCTGATGGGTAGTGAGGATGAATATTTTTTCATGTGTCTGATAGTCATTTGTAGGTCTTCATTGGACAAGTATCTGTTCACATCTTCTGCCCATTTTTTTTATATGATTGTCTGTTTTGTGTGTGTTTTGTGTGTGTTGACTGTTTCCTTGGCTATGTAGAAGCTTTTGATCTTGATGAAGTCCCAAAAGTTCATTTTCACTTTTGTTTCCTTTGCCTTTGGAGACATATCTTGAAAGAAGTTGCTGTGGCTGATATCGAAGAGATTACTGTCTATGTTCTCCTCTAAGATTCTGATGAATTCCTGTCTCACATTGAGTTCTTTTATCCATTTTGAGTTTATGTTTGTGTACAGTGTAAGAGAATGGTCGAGTTTCATTCTTCTACATATAGCTGCCCAGTTTT
>NC_081575.1:22653211-22662247 GCF_022355385.1 Mustela nigripes | reverse complement strand
TAATGAAGTCCCAAAAGTTCATTTTCACTTTTGTTTCCTTTGCCTTTGGAGACATATCTTGAAAGAAGTTGCTGTGGCTGATATCGAAGAGATTACTGTCTATGTTCTCCTCTAAGATTCTGATGAATTCCTGTCTCACATTGAGTTCTTTTATCCATTTTGAGTTTATGTTTGTGTACAGTGTAAGAGAATGGTCGAGTTTCATTCTTCTACATATAGCTGCCCAGTTTTCCCAGCACCATTTATTGAAGAGACTGTATTTTTTCCAGTGGATATTTTTTCCTGTTTTGTTGAAGATTATTTGACCATAGAGTTGACGGTCCATATCTGGGCTCTCTACTCTGTTCCACTGCTCTATGTGTCTGTTTTTATGCCAGTACCATGCTGTCTTGGTGATCACAGCTTTGTAGTAAAGCTTGAAATCAGGTAACGTGATGCTGCCAGTTTTATTTTTTTTTTAAACATTTCCTTAGAGATTCAGGGTCTCTTCTGATTCCATACAAATTTTAGGATTATTTGCTCCAGCTCTTTGAAGAATACCGGTGGAATTTTGATTGGAATGGCATTAAAAGTATAGATTGCTCTAGGCAGTGTAGACATTTTAACAATGTTTATTCTTCTGACCCACGAACATGGAACAGTCTTCCATCTTTTTGTGTCTTCTTCAATTTCTTTCATGAGTGTTCTGTAGTTCCTTGAGTACAGATCCTTCACCTCTTTGGTTAGGTTTATTCCCAGGTATCTTATGGTTCTTGGTGCTATAGTAAACAGAATCGATTATCTAATTTCCCTTTCTGTATTTTCATTATTAGTGTATAAAAAGCCACTGATTTCTGTACATTGACTTTGTATCCTGCCATGTTGCTGAATTGTTGTATGAGTTCTAGGAGTTTGGGGGTGGAGTCTTTTGAGTTTTCCATATAAAGAATCATGTCATCTGCAAAGAGAAAGAGTTTGACTTCTTCATTTTCAATATGGATATCTTTTATTTCCCTTTGTTTTCTCATTGCTGTTGCTAGGACTTCTAATACTATGTTGAACAAGAGTGGTGAGAGTGGGCATCCTTGTTGTGTTCCTGATCTCAGCGGGAAGGCTGCAAGCTTTTTCCCATTGAGGATGATATTTGCTGTGGGTCTTTCAGTGATAGATTTGATGAAGTTCAGGAATTTTCTCTCTATCCCTATACTTTGAAACATTTTAATCAGGAACGGATGCTGGAATTTGTCAAATGCTTTTTCTGCATCAATTGAGAGGACCATGTGGTTCTTCTCTCTTCTCTTTTTAATTTGTTCTACCACATTGATTGATTTGTGGATGTTGAACCATCCTTGTAGCCCAGGGATGAATCCCACCTTGTCATCCAGAACACAGCAGCTGTCTCTACACCTTAAGGAACTGGAGAATCAACAACAAATTAAACCAACTCCACACATAAGAAGGGAAATAATCAGGATGAGAGCTGAGATCAATTAGGTAGAAACCAGAGATACAGTAGAACATATCAATGAAACTTGAAGCTGGTTATATATAAATATATATTTATATATAAAATATACATTTTATATATTATACAATTTTCATATTTTTATAACATTATTATTTTATCATAAAATATATATTTTATTTTCTAAAATCACTATTTTATGTATAAAATATATATTTCTAACATATAATAATATGTTAGAAAATTATGAATATTTATAATATATAATATATGATAATAACATGTTCTAACATATAATAATATGTTAGAAAAATTATAAAGTAATTTTAATTATTTTTGTGCATTTGTCTAAAAATTGTTATTGGTTAGAAAGTTGTCTGAATTTAGAATTATTGTTTTCTTTTTAACATTTTAATTCTTGTGATAAATGACTTTAAAAAGATTTCCCATGTTAGAAAATACAAAAATAAACATTAATATTTTCTGTGAGGCCTGGGCATATGGCAGAGTAGGAAGACCCGTAACATGTTCAGTGTTTACAACTAGACATCACTCACATGAGATTTAAAAAACAAAACAAAACAAACAAACAAACAAACAAAAAAAAAACAAGAAAGTGATCTGAAGACCGGCAGAACAAACTCCACAACTAATGTAGAGAAGAAACTGTATTGATAGATCATGAAGGGCAGAAATAGTGGTTCAGAACTGCATGCAGGAAGATGGGAGGTACAGGTGTGAACAGGGGAAGCATCAGGGAACCTAAATAGAGAAAACAAACCCCCATAATATCTGGCCTTGAAAATCGGAGTGTCTAAATCTCATGAATTTGTATGACCACTAGTGTGACTTGGAAACTGTAACTTTAAGTGTCAGGTGCAACACCAAGCCCAGAGGGCCAGTGATAGCTAGGTATCTGCCCTTAAAGAGCCAAAATCCTACAGCAAGGAAACATAGCAGTGACAATTTGAACCATGGGAAGTACATCTCTTTATACCGATTTTGGGCATGTTGGGGGACTTCTCCAGGAGTAGAAAAGTTGGCAGTTGGCATTTTCCTCCCCTGTGACACAGCATAAACACAGAGCTATCTGTGGGAGTTGGTCTTGCACAGACACTCACTACCTAACCTGTTAGCAAGGCATCCTGCCCCTGAGTTCTCCTTAGGGTTCAAACACTCCAAGCCTGCTGGTCTTGGCTTTGGGCTCAGCATAAATTTTCCTAATACTGTGCATACCCAGCTGCCACATGCACAGATACCATGAGCCATACCCAGCCAACCACACAAAGAGATGCCATGAAACCCTGGCTGCCACTATGTTTCAGAGGATCTGGCCTACGAGTAACAGCTTAGTGGAAAATTTGCTAATACTTCTGGTCCACCCTCAAGCCTTTCTGCAGTTATACTCCCTCAGAACCAGCCTGGCTTGGTTTCACTAGCAACACAAAAAGCAAGCACAGCATGCAACAGGCAGAGAGTCAGTGCAGATATCTGGACTGAAAGAAAAAATGACAGGTAAAACAAGATGCAAGCATCACACATAAGAGACCACCCAAAGTACTAGGTTCTGGTGAACAGGGGACAATGTGCTGCAGGACACCGTAGGATTTCTTTTCACAAAGTCACTACTTTAAAGAGAAGAAGATGTAGCTGACTTTTCTAACACAGAGAAACAGATACAGAGAAGTAGACATAATGAAAAGACAGAGAAATATGTCCTAAATGAAAGAACAGAAAAAAAAATCACAACAGGAGACCTAAGTGAAACAAAAATAATTGTAGTATGCATGAGAGAAAATTTAAAGTAATGATCATAAAAATACTACTACAGAAAAAAAAAACAGTTGAAGAAATTTCTGGGACCATGGACAAAGAGATTAAAATAAAATCAGAGATGAAGAACTCAATAAATGAAATAAAAATAGAGTAGATGGAATAAATAGTGGGTTATAAGAAGCAGAAGAATGTGTCAGTGACCTGGAGGACAAAGTAATAAAAAGCAATCAAGCTGAACAGGTGAAAGACAAATACTGCATAATAAGAATAGACTTAGAGAACTCAGTGACTCCATCAACAGTAATGACATTTGCATTATAGGGATCTTGGAGGGAGAAGAGAGAGAAAGGGTAGCATAAATGTTTTTAAAGAAATAATAGCTGAAAAATTCCTGAATCTGGGAAAGAAAACAGAGATCCAGATTCAGCAAGCACAAATATCCTCCAAAAAATTCAACCCAAGGAGATCCACACCAAGACACATAATAATGAAAATGGCAAAAAATAAATAATGATAAAGAATTTTAAAGGTTGCAAGAGAAGACTGTAACACACAAAAGAAACCACCTAAAGCTCTCAGCTTATTTGTCAGCAGACACTTTACAAGCCAGATGTATAGGCATGATGCATTCAAAGTGTTAAAAGAGAAAAATGTGAGGCCAAGAGTACTCTATCCAGGAAGAATATCATTCATAATAGGAAAAATAATTTATCAGACAAAGAATTAATTACTACTAAATCAACCCTACCAGAAATATTAATGGGGACTCTGTGTATGAAAAACAAAACCCAAAAGTAATAATAATAATAATAGAAAACACAAAAGAAAAAAAAAGTTATCCGTAAAAATCAGTCAAGAGAAGCAAAAAAATAAAATGATGTAAAATAATAGATATGCAAAAACATAGAGTAAGGAATCCAAGTACATCACTAAACAAAACCAGGAAACCATGAAAGTAAGAAAAGAAAGATTCAGATAAAAACTTCAAAAACAACTGCAGAACAAGAAACAAAATAGCAATAAACATGTATATATGAATAATTACTTCGAATATAAATGGAATAATGCTCCAATCAAAACACATAGTGAGACAGAGTGGATATATATATATATATATATATATATATATATAGCCTACAGAACCTACCAAATGGGAGAAGATATTTACAAATGATATAACCAGTAAAGGGTTAATATCCCAAATATAAAACACTCACAGATTGAAAGTGAGATGATGGAGAAATAATTGGCATACAATGCATGTCAAAAGAAAACCAGAGTAGCAATACTTCCATCAGTCAAAACAGACTTTAGAACAAATTCTGTAAAAAGAGACAACACTATGTAACAATAAAGGAAACAATCCAAGAAGGTTTGATAATTTTATATATCCCCATCATGGAAGCACAAAAATATATAAACCAGTTAAAAACAAACATAAAGAAACAAACTGATAGTAATACAATAATAGGAAATTTAACACACCACTTCTATCAAAGAACAGATCATCCAAACAGAAAATCAATAAGACACCGCAACACATGGATTTAACAAATATTGTCAGAACATTCTGTCCTAAAACAACAGAATACACATTCTTTTCAAGTGCACATGGAACACTCTCAAGAACAGATCACATATTATACCACAAAACAAGCCTCAGAAATTCAAGAAGATCAAAGTCATACTGTGCATCCTTTTTGACCACAACATTATGAACCTAGAAATCACTCAAAAGGAAATCTCTGGAAATATCACAAATACATGTAGGTTAAATAACATATTACTGAACATATTTCTTGGGTCAACCAAGAAATCAGAGAAGAAAATTAATTTTACATAGATAAAAGGAAAAGCGAAAACACAATGTTCACAAAGCTTTGAAATCCAGCAAAACCTTTTTTTTTTTTTTTTAAGAGGGAAGTTTATAACAATACAGGACTACTTCAAGAAGCAAGAAACAACCTAACCTCAGACCTAAAGGAGCTAGAAAAATAACAAGCAAAATACAAAAGCAGCAGAAAGAAGGAAATAATAACAGTTTGGTTGGCCCAGCCTGTTGCATGTCCGATTCCTAGTCTCAGCTTAGTTCTTGATCTCAGGGTTGTGAGTTCAAGTCCTGTGTTGAACTCCACACTGGATGTGAAGCCTACTTAAAAGATGGAGAAGAAATAAGTGAGATAGAAACTAAAAAGTCAATAGGACAAATAAATAAAACCAGGAACTGCTTCTATGAAAATATCAAGAAAATTGATAAACCTGTGCCCAGATTTATCAGAGAGAGAGAGAGAGAGATTATATTCAAATAAACAAAATCACAAATGAAAGAGGATGAATAACAGCCAACACAACAGAAATAAAAGTAATTATAAAAGATATTATGGGGATAAAAATATATGTTTATAAAAAAAAAGATATTATGAAAAACTATATACCAACAAATTAGGCAAACTAGAAGAAATAAAGAATTTCGTAGAAACATATAATCAATCAATCAACATATAATCAACCAAGAAATAAAAAGCTTGAACAAAACAATTACCAGCAAGGAGATTTAATTTGTAATCAGAAACTCCCAACAAACAAAACTTCGGGACCAGATGCCTCCACAGGAGAGTTTTATAAAATATTTAAAGAAGGATTCACACCTATTGCTCTCAAACTATCCCAAACAGTAGTAGAAGAAGAAGAATGTCCAAAAACAATTTATGGGGCCAGTATCACCCTGATATTAAAACCAGATAGACACCACGGATAAAGAGAGCTAGAGGTTAATATCCCTGAAGAACATAGAAGTAAAAATCCACAACAAAATACTAACACACCAAATCCAACAATACATTAGCAAAGTGATTCACCACAATTAAATGGGATTCACTTATGGAATACAAGTGTGATTCAACATTCTCAAACCAATCAAAATAGCACATAAAATTAATGAGAGAAATGATAAAAAAATATGATCATTTCAATTGGTACAGAAAAAGCATTTGACAAAATACTACACTCATTCATGATAAAAACCCTCAACAAATTAAATTTCAAGGGAACATACCTCAACATAAGTGTCATATACAAAGAAACCACAGTGAACATCATACCTAATGGGGGAAAGCTGAAAGCTTTTCCCTTAGGATCAGGAAGAAGACAAGAATGTCCACTCTCACTGCCCTTATTCAACATAGAAGTGGGAGACCTAGCCACAACAATCAGACAATGTAAAGAAATAAAAGGCATCCAAATTGCCAAGGAAGTAAAATTTTCACTATTTGCATATGACAGGATACCATATATAGAAAACCCTAAACACTGCACCTCAAAACTGCTAGAACTGATATATGAATTCATTAAAGTCACAGGATAAAAATATGTGCAGAATCTGCATCATTTCTATACATTAAAAATGAAGCAACAGGAAGAGAAATTAAGAAAACAATGTAGTTACAATAGCTCCAAAAATTTATCTTTGAATAAACTTATTCAAAGAGATGGAAAATCTGTACTCTGAAACCTATAAAATATTCATGAAAGAAATTGCAGGTGTCACAAAGAAATGGAAAGACATTCCTTGTTCAAGGATTGGAAAAATAAATACTAAAAAAAATATTTATACTAATCAAAGCAATCTACACATATAATGAAACCTTATCAATGTATCAACATCGTATTTCACAGAACTAGAACTAACAATCCCAAAATTTATATGGAACCACCAAGACACCAAATAGCCAAGCAAACTTGAAAAAGAAAAGCAAACCTGGAGGTATCACAATTTTAAACTTCAAGTAACATTACAAAGTTCTAGTATCCAAAACAGGATGACACTGACAAAAACAGACACATAGATCAATAGAACAGAATGGAAAGCATTGAAATAAACCCACAATTATATGGTAAATTAGTCTTTGACAAAGCAGAAAGAATATCCAATGGGAAAAAGAGAGTCTTTTCAGCAAATGGTGTTGGAAAAACTAGTCATATACATGCAGAAGTATGAAACAGGACAACGTTCTTATAACATACACACAAATAAACTGAAAGAGGATGAAAGACCTAAAAGTGAGACCTGAAATTATAAAAATCCCAGAACAGGGCACAGGCAGTAATGCCTCTGACACCAGCCCTAGCAATAATTTTTCTAGATATGTATCTCCTGAGGCATGGGAAATAAAAGCAAAGATAAACTATTGGTATTATATCAACATAAAAAGTTTCTGCACAGTGAAGGAATCAATGAACAAAACTAAAGGGAAACCTACCAAATGGGAGAAGATATTTACAAATGATATAACCAGTAAAGGGTTAGTATCCCAAATATTAAAGAACATATACAAATCAGCATCCCCAAAGCAAATAATCCAATTTAAAAATGGGCAGAAGACATGAATAGATACCATCCCAAAGAGGACATACATATGGTCAACAAACACAAGAAAAGATGCTTAGCATCACTCATCATCAGAGAAATGCAAATCAAAACTATAATGAGATATCACCACACACCTCTCAGAACTGCTAAAATCAACAGCACAAGAAACAGCATCAGAGAAGATGTAGAGAAAAATGAACCCTCCTGTACTGTTGGTGAGAATGCAAAGTAGATGCAGACACACTGGAAAATAGTAGAAAGGGTATTCAAAAGGTTAAAGATACAACTACTCTATGATCTAATAATTGCACTAATTGGGTATTTACCCAGAGGATACAAAAGCACTAATTCAAATGGATACATACAGTCCTATACTAATCAGAGCATTATTTGCAATACATTTGTAATTTTTTATATATATTTACAGTATACATTTACTATACATTATTTACAATAGCCAAATTATGAAAGCTGACAAATGTCCATTGGTAGATGAATGGATAAAGATGTGGTGGTATACTACTCTGCCATAAAAATGAATAAGCTGGAGAAAGAACAGAAAAGAAAACCTAAATCCAGCAGGAGAAGAGAAATAAATATCAAAGCAGAAATCAAAAGAGAAAAAATAGAAACTGAAAGAACAGTAGAATAAATCAACAATACTAGGGGTTGGTTTTTGAAAGAATCAATAATATTGATAACCCCTGTCCAGACTTATCAAAAAGAAAAGGATCCAAATTAATAAAATCATAAATGAAAGAGGAGAGATCACAACCAACACCAAAGAAATACAAACAATTATAAGAACATATTATGAGCAACTATATGTCAGCAAATTTGACAATATGGAAGAAATGGATACATTCCTAGAGACACATAAACTACCAAAATTGAACCAGGAAGAAATAGAAAACCTGAAAAGACCCATAACCAGTAAGGAGATTGAAGCAGTCCTCAAAAATTTCCCAACAAATGAGAGCCCAGGACCAGATGGCTTCCCAGGGGAATTCTGCCAAATATTTAAAGAAGAATTAATATACATTCTCCTGAAATTGTTTCAAAAAATAGAAATGGAAGAAAAATTTCCAAATTCATTTAATGAGTCCAGCTGCGGCAACGTCTTTCTAGAAACATCACCAAATTCAAGGGAAGCAAGGCAAAAATGAACTATTGGGACTTCATCAAGATCAAAAACTTTTGCACAGCGAATAATAGAGTCAACAAAAACAAAAGAGAACTGACAGAATGGGAGAAGATATTTGCAAATGACATATTAGATAAAGGACTAGTATAAAAAATCTATAAAGAACTTATCAAACCTAACATCAAGAGAAAAACAATCCAATCAGGAAGTGGGCAGAAGATTCCATTGTGTATATATACCACATCTTCTTGATCCATTCATCTGTTGATGGACATCTAGGTTCTTTCCATAGTTTGGCTATTG
>NC_081575.1:22646695-22652811 GCF_022355385.1 Mustela nigripes | reverse complement strand
TGGGTGAGTGCTGTGAAGTGTGTAAACCTGGTGATTCACAGACCTGTACCCCTTGGGATAAAAATATATGTTTATAAAAAATAAAAAAATTATTAAAAAAAAGAAGTGGACAGAAGATATGAACAGACATTTCTGACAAGAAGCCATGCAAATGGCCAACAGACACAAGAAAAAGTGTTCAACATCACTCTGCATCAGGGAAAAACAAATCAAAACCAAAGTGAGGTACCACCTCACACCAGTCAGATAGCTAAAACTAGCAAGTCAGGCAATGACAGATGTTGGTAAAGACACAGAGAAAGGGGAAACTCTCCTAGACTGTTGGTGGGAATGCAAGGTGATGCAGCCACTCTGGAAAACAGTATGGAGATACCTCAGAAAGCTGAAAATAGAGCTACCCTATGACGCAACAATCATACTACTAGGTATTTACCCTAAAGATACAAAAATAGTGACCCAAAGGGGCACATGCATCCAAATGTTTATGGCAGCAGTGGTCACAACAGCCAAACTATGGAAAGAACTTATACATCCATCAACAGATTAATGGATAAATAAAATGTGATATATATAGATATAGATATAGATATAGATATACACAATGGACTATTATACAGCATTTAAAAAGTCCAAAATCTTGCCATTTATAGTAATGTGGCTGGAACTAGAGGGTATTATGCTGAGCAAAATAAGTCAATCAGAGAATGACAATTATATGATCTCTCTGATATGAGGAATTTGAGAGGCAGGGTGGGGGTTTTGTGGGGAGCTGGGAGGGAAAAAATGAAACAGCATGCAACCAGAGGTGGAGATAAGTCATAAGAGACTCTTAATCTCAGGAAACAAACTTAGGGTTGCTGGGGGTGGGAGGGATAGAGTGGCTGAGTTATGGACACTGGGGAGGGTACATGATATAGCTGAGAGTTGTGAATTGTGTAAGACTGATGACTCACAGAACTGTATCCCTGAAACAAATAATACATTATATGTTATTTAAAAATGAGATTTTGCCATTTGCAACGACATTGATGGAGCTAGAGAGTATAATGTAAAGTGAAATGAATCAATTACTGAAAGAAAAATATCACATGATTTCACTCATTTGGAATTTAAGAAACAAAATGAATGAGCAAAGGAAAGAGAGAGAGAGAGAGACCCACAAAATAGACTCTTAACTATAGAAAACAAGTTGATGATTACCAGAAGTGAGGTAGTTGGGGGGATAGATGGGTGATAGGGAATAAAAAATGCACTTGTGATGAGCACTTGGTGATATATGGAATTGTTGAATGACTATATTGTACACCTGAAACTAATGTAACACTGTATGTTAACTCTGGTGAAATTAAAAGGAAAACAAACAAACAAAAAAGAATATGGTCTGTTCTTTCTTTCTAGGAAACAACCTTGAAATGGAAGACTCAGATTATGTGATTCCTGATTATTTGTTGTATTTGTTGTTTGACCTTGAAAAAAAGTATTTAACCTTTCAACCTTGTTTCTATTATCCAAATAAATAGATATGATGGAATCCAGAATAGAGTCTACCTCATTGAAAATAAAATTTACTTACGTTATACATTCTACCATTGCCTAAAATGTAATGATATATAGTGTTCTTTTTACAAAGAAGGACAAGACTTACGAGTTTTAAAGTATATAGTCCATGATTCTACACTAAGTATTTGGGAGAGAGGGGATATAACCCAAGCTATTATTATTCTCAACACCAGATTTCCTCCATTAATGTCACCAAAATCATCCCCTTAATTTCTATATATTATGTTTATTTTACCTTATTTGAAGGCTTTATCATTTACTACGTTACACCAAAAGCACGGTAACACTTGTCACTCCTTTCTGATGCATTTTTTTCTCTCTCTCTCTTTTCTTTTTTTTTTTTTTTTGTCAGGAACGAATTTTCCAAAACTCAATTCCTCTCATGGCACATTTACACTTAAAACTTTTCAATATTGGGTCAAGGAGTTAAGATGGCAGAGGAGTAGCAGCCTGAGATGACATCTGGTAGTAGATCAGCTAGATAGTTTATCATACTGTTCCAAACACCTATAAATCCAAAAGGAGATTGAAGAGAAGAAGAGCAGCAATTCTAGAAACAGAAAATTGAGCACTTTCTGAAAGGTATGACCTATGGGAAAGAGAATCCAAAGCTATGGTAAGATAGGCTATGGGGGGAGGGGCCGGCTCCTGGCAAGGGGCAGAGCATCGGAGCACAAAATTTGACCTTTTAAAAGTCTGCTCCACTGAATGAATGGGTAAACCAGGAAATTAAAGAAGAATTGAAAAAATTCATGGAAACAAATGATAGTGAAAATACAAAGGTTCAAAATCTGTGGGACACAGCAAAGGCAGTCCTGACAGGAAAATATATAGCAATACAAAGCCTTTCTCAAGAAACAAAAAAAGGTCTCAAATAAACACACTAACTCTACACTTAAAGGAGCTGGAGAAAGAACAACAAAGAAAGCAGGAGAAAAGAAATCATAAAAATCAGGGCAGAAATCAATGAAACAGAAACCAAACCAAACCGAACCAAACAAACAAACAAACAAAACAAACAAACAAACAAACAAAAATAGAATAAATCAGTGAAACCAGTAACTGGTTCTTTGAAGGAATGAGTAAGATTGATAAACCCCTGGCCACACTTATCCAAATGAAGAGAGAAAAAACACAAATAAATAAAATCATGAATGAAAGAGGAGAGATCACAACCAACACCAAAGAAATACAAACAATTATAAGAACATATTATGAGCAAGTATATGCCAGCAAATTTGACAATATGGATGAAATGGATGCATTCCTAGAGACACATAAACTACCACAACTGAACCAGGATGAAATAGAAAACCTGAACAGACTGATATCCAATAAGGAGATTGAAGCAGTTATCAAAAGTCTCCCAACAAACAAAAACAAAACAAAACAAAACAAAATTAATTCCTATTCTCCTGAAACTGTTACAAAAAATAAAAATGGAAGGAAAACTTCCAAACTCATTTTTTGAGGCCAGAATTACCTTGATCCCCAAACCAGATGAAGATCCCATCAAAAAGAGTATTACAGACCAATATCATGAACACAGATGTGAAAATTCTCACCAAACTACTAGCCAATAGGATCCAACAGTATATTAAAAGGATTGTTCACCATGACCAAGTGGGATTTATTCCAGGGCTGCAAGTTTGGTTCAACATCCACAAATCAACCAATGTGATACAATACATTAAAAAAAGAAAGAACGAGAACCACATGACAATCTCAACAGATGATGGAAAAGCATTTGAGAAAGTACAGCATTATTTCCTCATCAAAACTCTTCAAAGTGTAGGGATAGAGGGTATATACCTCAATATTATCAAAGCCATCTATGAAAAACCCACAGAGAATATCATTCTCAATGGAGAAAAACTGAGAGCTTATCCACTAAGGCCAGGAACACAGCAGGGATGTCCATTATCACCACTGCTATTCAACACAGTACTAGAAGATCTGGCCTCAGTGATCAGAAAACAAAAAAGAAATTAAAGGCATCCAAATCCACAAAGAAGAATTCAAACTATCACTCTCTGCAGATGATATGATACTTTATGTGGTAAACCAAAAGACTCCACTCCAAATCTGCTAGAACTTGTACAAGAATTAAGTAAAGTGTCAGGATATAAAATCAATGCACAGAACTCAGTAGCATTTTTCTACACCAACCACAAGACAGAAGAAAGAGAAATTAAGAGGTCAAGGAATAAACCTAACCAAAGAGGCAAAGAATCTGTACTCAGAAAACTATAAAATACTCATGAAAGAAATTGAGAAAGACACAAAGAAATGAAAAAATGTTCCATGCTCATGGATTGGAAGAACAAATACTGTGAAAAGGTCTATGCTACCTAAAGCAATCTACATTTAATGCAATACCTATCAAAATCCCATCCATTTTTATAAAAGACATGGAAAAAATAATCCTAACATTTATATAGAACCAGAAAATACTTTGAATAGTAAGAGGAATGTTGAAAAAGAAAGCCAAAGTTGGTGGCATCAAAATTCTGGACTTCAAGCTCTATTACAAAGCTGTCCAAATCAAGACAGCATGGTACTGGCACAAAAACAGACACATGGATCAATGGAAAAGAATAGAAAGCCCAGAAATAGACCCTCAACTCTATGGTCAACTAATCTTTGACAAAGCAGGAAAGAATGTCCAATGGAAAAACTACAGCCTCTTCAACAAATATGGTGTTGGGAAAATTGGACATCCACATGCAGAAACATAAACCTGGACCATTTCCTTACACCACACATGAAAATAGACTCAAAATGGATGAAGGACCTCAATGTGAGAAATAAATCCATCAAAATCCTTGAGGAGAACACAGGCAGCAACTTCTTCGACATCAGCCACAGCAACTTCTCCCTAGGAACATCGCCAAAGGCAAGGGAAGCAAGGACAAAAATGAACTATAGGAACTTCATCAAGATCAAAAGCTTTTGCACAGCAAAGGAAACCATTAACAAAACCAAAAGTCAACTGACAGTTTGGGAGAAGATATCTGCAGACAGCATATCAGATAAAGGGCTAGTATCCAAAATCTATAAAGAGCCTAACAAACTCAACACCCAAAGAGCAAATAATCCAATCAAGAAATGGGCAGAGGACATGAACAAACATTTCTGCAAAGAAGACATCCAGATGGCCAACAAACACATGAAAAAAGTTCTCCATTTGGTATCAGGGAAATACAAATCAAAACCACAATGAGATACCCCTTCACCAGTCAGAATGGCTAAAATTAACATGTCAGGGAATAGCAGATGCTGGCGAGGATGCAGAGAAAGGGGAACCCTCCTACACTGTTGGTGGGAATGCTAGCTGGTGTAGCCACTCTGGAAAACAGCATGGATGTTCCCCCCAAAATTCATAATAGAGCTACCCTACAACCCAGCAATTTCACTACTGGGTATTAACCTTAATGATACAAATGTAGTGATCTGAAGGGGCGGTAGGGTTATGGACATTGGGGAAGTTATGTGCTATGGTTATTGCTGTGAAGTGTAAACCTGGTGATTCACAGACCTGTACCCTGGGGCAAATAATACATATGTTAATTTTAAAAAATCAACTCATGATATATTAATAAAAAGGTGTAGACACACACACACACACACACACACAAACAAAAAAAAAAATTCACACTTTTTATTATTAAGTGGCTGTCTGTTGTTTTGATGCCATATGTATTTTAAAACATATGCATTTTAAGTGTGTATTCTGAGGACCAGCACAGATCTCTTAAATCAAAATGAAGATTGCTACCACTTTGGGATTAAAGGAATGCAGGATAAATTTTGATCACCTTAGAAAAACGATGTAAGACTTTATGATCTGGCCCCTTCCTACCTCTCTATCACGATCCCTCATTTCTTCTGTTCCCTACTACTCCATTCTCTCCAGCAATACAAATATTTCACATGCACCTGCACACACACACATACACAGACAGGACCAACTCATTTCCAAATATGTACATGCACACATTTCCAGTTACTAGCTTGGAATACTGGACATGTAACTTAATCATTCTAGGCCTAGTCTTCTTATCTGAACTATGTGAATGGCAAAATAATTTTTGAGAGGATTAAACAGGATAATGAAGTTATATATTTAGAAAAGTGTTTGACTCAAAATGTTATGAATTATTATCATTAATATTATCACATATCACGTTTTTATATATTTTTTTAATTTATTTTTTTTATTTTCAACATAACAATATTCATTATTTTTGCACCACACTCAGTGCTCCATGCAATCCGTGCCCTCTATAATACCCACCACCTGATACTCCGACCTCCCACCCCCCCACACCACTTCAAACCCCTCAGATTGTTTTTCAGAGTCCATAGTCTCTCATGGTTCATCTCCCCTTCCAATTTACCCAACCCCCTTCTCTCTAACTCCCCATGTCCTCCATGCTTTTTGTTATGCTCCACAAATAAGTGAAACCATATGATAGTTGACTCTCTCTGCTGGACTTATTTCACTCAGCATAATCTCTTCCAGTCCGGTCCATGTTGCTACAAAAGTTGGGTAT
>NC_081575.1:22640539-22646595 GCF_022355385.1 Mustela nigripes | reverse complement strand
CAAACCCCTCAGATTGTTTTTCAGAGTCCATAGTCTCTCATGGTTCATCTCCCCTTCCAATTTACCCAACCCCCTTCTCTCTAACTCCCCATGTCCTCCATGCTTTTTGTTATGCTCCACAAATAAGTGAAACCATATGATAGTTGACTCTCTCTGCTGGACTTATTTCACTCAGCATAATCTCTTCCAGTCCTGTCCATGTTGCTCCAAAAGTTGGGTATTCATCCTTTCTGATGGAGGCATACTACTCCATACTGTATATGGACCACATCTTCCTTATCCATTCATCCGTTGAAGGGCATCTTGGTTATTTCCAAGTTTGGCGACTGTGGCCATTGCTGCTGTAAACATTGGGGTACAGATGGCCCTTCTTTTCACTACATCTGTATCTTTGGGGTAAATACCCAGGGGTGCAATGCCATGGTCATAGGGAAGTTCTATTTTTAATTTCTTGAGGAATATTCACACAGTTTTCCAAAGAGGCTGCACCAACTTGCATTCCCACCAACAGTGTAAGAGGGTTCCCCTTTCTCCACATCCTCTCCAACACATGTTTCTTGTCTTGATAATTTTGGCCATTCTAACTGGTGTAAGGTGATATCTCAATGTAGTTTTAATTTGAATCTCCCTGACGGCTAGTGATGATGAACACTTTTTCATGTGTCTGATAGCCATTTGTATGTCTTCATTGGAGAAGTGTCTGTCCATATCTTCTGCCCATTTTTTGATATGCTTGTCTCTTTTGTGTGTGTTGAGATTGAGGAGTTCATTATAGATCCTGGATATCAACCTTCTATCTGTACTTTCATTTGCAAATATCTTCTCCCATTCCATGGGTTGCCTCTTTATTTTGTTGACTATTTTCTTTGCTGTGCAGAAGCTTTTGATCTTGATGAAGTCCCAAAAGTTCATCTTCGCTTTTGTTTCCTTTGCCTTTGGAGGCATATCTTGAAAGAAGTTGCTGTGGCTAATATGGAAGAGATTACTGCCTATGTTCTCCTCTAGGATTCTGTTGGATTCCTGTCTCACATTGAGGTCTTTTATCCATTTTGAGTTTATCTTTGTGTACAGTGTAAGAGAATGTTCGAGTTTCATTCTTCTACATATAGCTGCCCAGTTTTCCCAGCACCATTTATTGAAGAAACTGTTTTTTTTTTTCCAGTGTATATTTTGCCCTCTTTTGTCGAAGATTATTTGACCATAAAGTTGAGGGTCCATATCTGAGCTCTCTACTCTGTTCCACTAGTCTATGTGTCTGTTTTTATGCCAGTACCATGCAGTCTTGTTGATCACAGCTTTGTAGTAAAGCTTGGAATCAGGTAACGTGATGCCCCCAGTTTTAGTTTTGTTTTTCAATATTTCCTTAGTGATTCAGGGTCTCTTCTGATTCCATACAAATTTTAGGATTATTTACTCCAGCTATTTGAAAATACTGGTGGAATTTTTATCGGAATGGCATTAAAAGTATAGATTGCCCTAGGTAGTAGAGACATTTTAACAATGTTTATTCTTCCGATCCAAGAACATGGAATGGTCTTCCATCATTTTGTGTCTTCTTCAATTTCTTTCATGAGTGGTCTGTAGTTCCTCGAGTACAGATCTTTTACCTTTTTGGTTAGGTTTATTCCCAGGTATCCTATGGTTTTTGGTGCTATAGTAAATGGAATCGGTTCTCTAATTTTCCTTTCTGTATTTTCATTGTTAGTGTATAAGAAAGCCACTGATTTCTGTACATTGATTTTGTATCCTGCCACATTGCTGAATTGCTGTATGAGTTCTAGTAGTTTGGGGGTGGAGTCTTTTGGGTTTTCCATATAAAGAATTATGTCATCTGCAAAGAGAGAGAGTTTGACTTCTTCATTACCAATTTGGATACCTTTTATTTCTATTTGTTTTCTGATTGCTGTTGCTAGGACTTCTAATACTATGTTGAACAAGAGTGGTGAGAGTGGGCATCCTTGTCATGTTCCTGATCTCAACGGGAAGGACGCAAGCTTTTTCCCATTGAGGATGATATTTGCTGTGGGTCTTTCATAGATAGATTTGATGAAATTCAGGAATGTTCTCTCTATCCCTATACTTTGAAGTGTTTTAATCAGGAACAGATGCTGGAATTTGTGAAGTGCATTTTCTGCATCAATTGAGAGGGCCATGTGTTTCTTCTCTCTTATATTATTAATTTTTTCTATCACATTGATTGATTTGTGAATCTTGAACCATCCTTGCAGCCCAGGGATGAATCCCACCTGTCATGGTGAATAATCTTTTTAATGTGCTCTTGGATGCTGTTTGCTAGGATCTTGTTGAGAATCTTAGCATCCACATTCATCAGTGATATTGGTCTGAAATTCTCCTTTTTGGTAGGGTCTTTGCCTGGTTTGGGGATCAGGGTAATTCTGTCTTCATACAGTCAGAAAATTTTCATTCTGCTTCAATTTTTTGAAACAGCTTCAGGAGAATAAGTGTTATTTCTTTTTTGAAGGTTTGGTAGAATTCCCCAGGGAATCCATCATGTCTTGGGCTCTTGCTTTTTGGGAGGTTTTTAATCACAGCTTCAATCTCGTTGCTAGATATTGGTCTATTCACGTTGTCAATTTCTTCCTGATTCAATTTTGGGAGTTTATAGTTTTCCAGGAATGCATCCATTTCATCTAGGTTCCTTAGCTTGTTGGCATATAACTCGTGATAATAACTTCTGATGATTGTTTCTACTTCCTTGGTGTTCGTTGTGATCTCTCCCTTTTCATTCATTATTTTATGTATTTGAGCTTTCTCTCTTTTCTTTTGGATTAGTGTCACCAATGATTTTTTGATCTTATTGATTATTTCAAAAAACCATCTTCTAGTTTCACTGATACGTTCTACTGTATCTCTGGTTTCTACCTCATCGATCTCAGCTCGAATCTTAATTATTTCCCTTCTTATGTGTGGAGTTGGTTTGATTTGTTGTTGATTTTCCAGTTCTTTAAGGTGTAGAGAGAGCTGCTGTGTTCTGGATTTTTCTATTTTTTTGAGGGAGGCTTGGATGGCTGTGTATTTCCCCCTTAGGACCGCCTTTGCTGTATCCCATAGGTTTTGGTTCCAAATGTCTTAATTCTCATTGGTTTCCATGAATTGTTTCAGTTCTTCCTTGATCTCCTGGTTGATCCAAGCATTCTTAAGCAAGGTGGTCTTTAGCTTCCATGTGTTTGAGTTCCTTCGGAACTTTTCCTTGTGACTGAGCTCCAGTTTCAAATCATTGTGATCTGAGAATGTGCAGGGAATCACCTCAGTCTTTTGGTATCAGTTGAGTCCTGATTTGTGACCCAGTATGTGGTCTATTCTGGAGAAAGTTCCATGTGCACTTGAGAAGAATGAGTATTCTGTTGTTTTAGGGTGGAATATTCTGTATATTCCTTTGAGGTCCATCTGGTCCAATGTGTCATTCAATGCTCTTGTTTCTTTATTGATTTTCTGCTTCGATGATCTGTCTATTTCTGAGAGAGGTGTGTTAAGATCTCCAATGATTACTGTATTCATATCTATATGACTTTTTATCTTGATTAACAGTTTTCTTATGTATTTGGCTGCTCCCATATTGGGGCCATAGATATTTACAATTTTTAGATCATCTTGGTGGATAGTCCCTTTAAGAATTATGTAGTGTCCTTCTGTATCTCTGATTCCAGTCTTTAGTTTAAAATCTAATTTGTCTGATATGAGAATCTCTACCCCAGCCTTTTATTGAGGCCCATTGGTATGAAAGATGCTTCTTCATTCCTTCACTTTCAGTCTGGCTGTATCTTTAGGTTCAAAATGTTTCTCTTGTAGACAATATATGGATGGGTCCTGTTGTTTTATCCAGTGTGCAACCCTGTGCCGTTTTATGGGCACATTTAGGCCATTCACATTGAGGGTGATTATTGATAGATATGTTTTTATCGACATGGTGTTACCTTTGAAGTCTTTCTTTCTGTAGATTGTCTCTATATTTCTGTTCAATGTTATTCTTGGGCTTTTTCCTCCTTTAAAGAAGCCCCCTTAATATTTCCTGCAGTATCGGCTTGGTGGTTGCATAGTCTTTAAGACTTGCCGGTCTAGGAAACTCTATCTCTCCATCCATTTTGAATGTCAGTCTTGCCGGATAAAGTATTCTAGGCTGCATCTTCTTCTCATTCAGTGCCCTGAATATATCTTGCCAGCCCTTTCTGGCTTGGCAGGTCTCTGTGGACAGGTCTGACCTTATTCTGATGGGCTTTTCTCTGTACATAAGGATCTTCTTTGTCCTAGCTCCTTTCAAGAGGTTCTGCCTACAATTATAATTCTTCATTCTTACTATTAGGTGTCTTGAGGACTTTCGAGAATCTGTAATCTTGGGGGAACCCTTTCGGCCTCTAGTACATGAACGCTGGTTCCATTCACGAGATTGGGAAAATTTTCATGAAGAACTTGTTCCACTATATCTTCTAAACTTCTTTCTTTCTCCTCCCCTTCAGGGATTCCAATAATTCTGACGTTGGAACGTTTCATGGCATCATTTATTTACCTGATCCTGTTTTCATGGCTTGTAAGCTGTTTGTTCCAGGCTTCATCCTGAATCTTTCTCTCTATCTGTTTGTCCTCCAGATCATTAATTCTATCTTCTGTCTCAGTTAGTCTAGCACTGAGAGAATTTAGATTAAATTGGATCTCATTGAGAGCATTGTGAAGCTCATCCCTGGTAGCTTTCAGCTCTTCCCTAATATTGAAAACATGATCTCTGGTCATTTTCAGTTCGGCCCTAATCAATTCCGTTTGGTCACCCATGGCTTTCTCCAACCTAGCTATTGCTTGGATAATTGTTAGCCTGAATTCTCTTTCTGACATATTGTCTATGTTGATAGCCGTTAGCTTTGTTGCAGAAGGTCCATCCTCTGTATTTTTCTTCTGTTGGGCATTCCTCCTCCTAGTCATTTTGGTGAGAGATGGCTGAACGGGTGTAGCTGGGTTTATCGACTGTGGTGCAGTCAAGGTCCACCCTGGAATGCTTCCGAGCAATCAGGGTTCCCTACCCAAATGAGAGGAAAAAGAAAAGGAAAAGAAAAAAAGAGAGGGAGAGAGACAGGAAAGGAAGGTGAGATGCAAGAGAAGGTTCATCACAAATGGGCCCCAGGTTAAGATTTATAAAGAAAAAAAACAAAAAAAAAAAAAAGACTGATAAAAGTATATGACAAGAGAAAAAAAATTATATATATTTGCATATATATACATATATATATATGTATACGTTATATACATATATACATATATGTATACGTTATATACACATATACATATGTATATGCATATGTATATATATGCAAATATACAATTTATTTTTAAATATATATACATAATACATATTTTTAAATATATATACATAATACATATATATGTATATATATGCAAATAAAGCAAGAACCTCGTCAAAAATAACCCCGAGTGTAAGATTTATATACTATCAGGACAAACACAAAAACATAGAAATACTGGTTCAAGAAAAAGTTGGGAGAGTGGTTGTAAATTCTCATTGTGGGTGAGGACGGTTGTTTTGATTCTTCCTGGATGTGTCTTGATATCTTTGTTAAAGGACTCAACTTTCCTAAGATAAGGGGGGATTAGGAATTGGTTTACCTATAGGGGTGGCATTGATAAGGGAAAGGGGATTACCTTGAAGTTTAACTCTATATGAATATTAGAAAATAAAAATTAAAAAAGGAATAAACTAGACTAAACTAAACTAAAATTTATAAATAAGAAATTTAAAAAAGAGAAATTCAAAAGGAAACACAGGTGTATGTATCAAAAAGTTCAGGTTAGAAGGTTATTATGGAATTTGATGTACTTGACATCTGAATGTGACGGTAAATAGGCTAAAAAATTATCTATATAATAATCAATTATATAAAAAAGTGAGCCAGAATAGTTGGATCAAATTAATAATAAAAATTGTCCTATGAAGTAGTGGTGGTTGTTCTCTTTTCATCTTTCTTCTTTTTTTTTTTTTCCTGTTTGGTTTTCTGGGGGAGGGGCCTGCCCCTTGGGTTTTCAGTCCCTGA
>NC_081575.1:22600412-22640439 GCF_022355385.1 Mustela nigripes | reverse complement strand
AAAAAGTTCAGGTTAGAAGGTTATTATGGAATTTGATGTACTTGACATCTGAATGTGACGGTAAATAGGCTAAAAAATTATCTATATAATAATCAATTATATAAAAAAGTGAGCCAGAATAGTTGGATCAAATTAATAATAAAAATTGTCCTATGAAGTAGTGGTGGTTGTTCTCTTGTCTTTTTTTTTTTTTTTCTTTCCTAGTTGGTTTTCTGGGGGAGGGACCTCCCACTTGGGTTTTCAGTCAAAGATGTTCTCTGAGTTAAGTCCTCCCGCCCCCCTCAAGGGGGTGGGCTCTGAGGAAACTATTTTTTTCAGGCTTTTGTTCTCTGGAGGTTTTTATATTTGTTCACTTTTTATTTTTTCTCTCTTGCCTTGACCGCTTTTGATGATGGTTTTTGTAGGTTTAGAGGAAAGCAAACTGCACCCTGACCTCCCTCTCTGAGAGAAGCCTCAGTCTGGCTGAAGAGCCCAAATAAATCCTCTCTTGGCCACTGGCAGAGCAGGTTCCCAGTCATGGTCCCTGGGGACTCAGGATTTTTTGCTTGTACCCAAAACCAAGGCCGCGGCAGCAGTCTGGGCAGCTCCAGATTGCCAGAGAAGTTCCAAGCAGGGATTGCATACTGAGATTTTCCCACTGGCCTGGGCTGGGAGTGCCTGGTCTTTCCAGTCTGAGAGCACCCAGCTGGCGTTTTTGTGAACCTCTCTCAGGGGAGGGCACGGGGCAAGACTCGGACTCTGATGGCTTGGCAGGGCACTTGCGTGGGGACTGCAAAAAGGCTGTGCTTCTCTTGGCTGGCAAGGATCCCTGAGCCTCATGGGCGCGGGGCGCCACTCACTCTCAGGCATGCTGGTGGTTCAGGGACTGAGAACTTGTTTCTCTGCTGCACTCTCTCTGGCTCTGTGCCAGGGGTGGCTGTCCTGGGTCTGGGGACTTAAACCCCGACCCTAACACCCTGTTTCCAGCAATTTTCCCCCTGGTGATCCTTTGCTCTGAGTGCTTTCTACCAGACTCCTGAGTTAATGCTGGTCGCCTGGAGCAGGGCACTCTCGTATTGGGATATTACTTCCAACAGGTCGCCTCTGGTGGCTCCCTCCCCCTTTTGTTTATCTTCCAATATCAGTCTGACTTTCCCACTTCACTTTATGTGCCCACTGGCGTCTTCTGCTCCAGTAGAGATCCAGACGTGTATAATTCTGATCTCAGGCTGATTTCATGGGTTATTGAAGTTCTTTGGAAGGTAATCAGCTCACTTTAGGATACAGGTTGAAAGGGTGCCTCCTCCTACTTTCCCGCCATCTTGTCTCCCCTCTATTACATATTACCTTAAGACAAACTTTTATTTAAGGAGACATCTGTTCTATATTTGCCAATTTTAGTTCATAAATCGAAATTACAATTGTTGGTGACTGTCAAGTACTAAATTCCTCAAACACTTTGATTTGGAACAAATTTCCAGTTATAAAATAAATAAGGTACAAGGATAAAAAATACAACATAAGAAATATACTTGACAATATCATAATAACTTCATACAGTAACAAGGTAACTACATTTATGTTGGTGAGAATTTCATAATGCATATAACTATTGAATCACTATGTGGTACATCTGAAGCTGATATAATGTATGTCAGATATACTTAATTAAATATTTAAAAAATAAAAAGAAGTGAAAACAATTCAAGGAGGAAGTTAGACCTTATTATTTCCTCAAAGCTGTAAACAGATGTATGTCTTATAATGTTACTTTATATAATACTAGTATTAATATATATTATATATTAGCATTAGTATTTAGTATTATTATTAATATATATTATGTATATTAGCATATATATTAATATATAATGTATTAGTATATAGTATTAGCTACTATGGAAAATAATGTGTATTATCTGTTGGGCTGGCAGGAAGGGCTACTAAAGATGGCGAAAGTTCCAGCCACAAGACCTGAGCTCAGACAGGAGAACAAAGGCCCAAGCAGGAATCTGAGACCCCCGCCCTGGGCTCCCGTGGACTAATGGGATCCCGATGAGCAGGCGGGATATCCAAATAAGGGAAACTTCCAAAAGACCCCTGAGCTTCCTCCGAGACCCCTTAAAAGCCCCCTCCTCCCTGCCTTGGGTGCGACTTCTGCCACTCTGCTTTCCAGAGTGGCGGAACCTCGCCCGAGGGTGCCCACCTCCTCCAGGCGCAACTTTCCTGGCTCCCCTTCTCATGAGCCCTGAAACTTTGCCGGAGAGCGTTTTTAATAAATCTTGCCTTGCGCCCACTTTGCCTGGTGTTGTGTTTATCTCGCCAGAAAAAACTTTACATTATCCACCACCCCTTTGTTTATAAAATGGTTTAAGAAAGGATGAGTAACTTGTTTAAGGTCACATAGGTACTAAATTGTGGAATACCATTTAAAAATCAGTCTACCGATCATGTTCCTAACCATTATAATTAGTTATTCTGCTAACTCAGTCTTGTGGATAAATTACAAATGTAGTTATCAGAATTTTTTTCTAATTTTTTAATGACCATACCACCCTGAATGGGTCTGACCTTGTCAGATAACCTTTTGACATCTAACAAGTTAATGCAGGTAGTTTCACCTTCCCTAATTTACTAAATATCTAGATTTCAAGCTAAATAAATTTATTATTTATGTCACTGGTCTAAAAGGAAGCAGGAGATTTCAATCTTCTTTTGAAAATATTAAGGTAATATAATTGTTCCCAAACTGAGAACAGTCAATCATTCATTCAATAAAGATTTATTGATCTTGGCATTGTTCTAGTTGCTGATATCGATATACTCTTGGAAAGAGATTTTTTAAATAATAGTAAGCTAAAAATCTTTGTAGTTGTTACTTGGAGTCAAGAGTAAGTGAGATTGTTGGCATTTATATGGTATAAACCAGGACTGAATTATCTCTGTATTCTCCAAAAGAGCTAGCTCAGTCACTAACAAGATCTCTGTCAGTATTAAATTTAATTGAGAGGCAGCTAAGAAGAAAATTGATTTTCAGTGTATTTTTGTCTATATTTTTTTGATTTGCCTAGAAAATTAAGGAAGTTGATTTTTTTTCCTCTAAAAACCAGCAGTTATTTTTTAAATGATAAGTGGTGACAAATTATATCTGACATTTCTGTGAGTGTTCAATTCACTTAACTGGCAAAATGTACCCCCAAAAGAGGGTTGTATAAGAATATCCAACACATAGGGTTGCCTTGGTGGCTGAGTGGGTTAAAGCCTCTGCCTTCGGCTTGGTTCATGGTCCCAGGGTCCTGGGATCAAGCCCCACATGGGGGGGGTGGTCTCTGCTCAGCAGGGAGCCTGCTTCCTCCTCTCTCTCCCTGCCTACCTCTGACTAGTTGCAATCTATGTCTATCAAATAAATAAATAAAAATATTTTTAAAAAAATATCCAACACTTCTGATATTTTACCCCTATATTTTCAATTTAGTACACCTCATTCCCAAGAATCATACTCTTTTTTTTTTTTTTACAAAGGTTCATCTGTGTACATTTTCTTGGTTAATCTGGTTACTTTATTTTGCTCACTTTTAAATTGCTAGTTAATGGTTGTAAGCTACTGACAAAATTAATACAGTTGCTCTGGTTGGTTGCAAGAATTAAATTTTGAAAAGGGCTAAGAATTAATCTCAGAATGCATACACTATTTCTCAAGTGTGATTTCAGGCATTTTTTAACTCAAAATTTAGTCCTCTTCCACAACATAGCTGGATTAAAAAAGATAAATTGTTGTGTATAAATGATTCCTTTTATGGTAGTATTTAAAAATTTAGATATACTATTAAGTCCTTGCAGTAGAATGATACTAAACTGAAGAACTAAATGAAATATTTATTTTTTGTGCTTGAATTATTACTCCATTCTTTTAGCCATGGGTGCTAATTTGATATTTAGTCAATGTAAACATTTAATGATATCAAGTGATTAATGAAAACTAAATATATAACATAGGGAAATACATCAATCCATAACTTGTCATTGTATTCACAGCACTTTAGAGTTCAAAAAGAGACATCTACTTCAAACCCCAATTTATATTCAATGTAACTAATGTCCAGAGATTAAGAGGTTTGCCCTAAGTAACACTTAGCTGGTTAGGCCTTCTGATTCACACAGTCCAGGATTTTTTCCATCAATCTATAAAGTGTTTTCTTTGCCTTTAGATACTTGTAAGATGTTAAAATTACCATCTCTTTTAGAAAATGTCTGTGTTTAACCTGCTGTACTATTGAGAGAAATAGTTTCTTGCACAGGACTTTATACCTTATTGACAGTTTCCCATGGGCATCCCAAGGAGAGTTGAATGGAGAAAGGAAGCAGAAAGGATAAGGGATTGAAGAAAGCAGAACCAGAAATACTGTTAGAGAGAAAAAGTTAGTTGAGAAAATATGGTAACTGGTTCAGATGGATTGGTGAAGCAAGATAAAGCAGAATTGGGGCGCCTGGGTGGCTCAGTGTGTTAAGCCGCTGCCTTCGGCTCGGGTCATGATCTCAGGGTCCTGGGATCAAGGCCCGCATCGGGCTCTCTGCTCAGCAGGGAGTCTGCTTCCCTCTCTCTCTCTCTGCCTGCCTCTCAGTCTACTTGTGATTTCTCTCTGTCAAATAAATAAATAAAATCTTAAATAAATAAATAAATAAATTTAAAAAAAAAAAGATAAAGCAGAATAATTCAGTCTGACATAAAATGGATTGAAGGTTTTCTATTAGGACATGTACTGATGAAGAAAGATAATTCCAATTAAATAAGTCAGAAGGGCCCCTGGGTGGCTCAGTTGGTTAAACCTCTGCCTTTGGCTCAGGTCATGGTCCCAGGCTCCTGGTATTGAGCCCCACATTGAACTCTCTGCTCAGCAAGGAGCCCGCTTCCCCCTCTCTCTCTGCCTGCCTCTTTGCCTACTTCTGATCTCTCTCTCTCTCTGTCAAATAAATCAATAAAATCTTTAGAATAAATAAATAAATAAATAAGTCAGATATATTCCCACTTATATTTTTTATTACAGTCTGCTATTATTTATTTTCCATAGTACTGTGACTTCATGAAAAGAGTCCTACATGAAATTCAGACTTTCAAAACTGACAGCTAATAATAAAAAAAAAAATACGAACTCGGTTTCAGGGAATCTTTTGTTTGTTTGTTTCTGTTTGCTTATTGTATTTCCTTTTTATTTTTGGTTTAAATAAATCACATTCACTGGACCTATTGTTTAAAAGGTCCCATTCAGTGTTTCCATGTGTTTTCCAATGAACTGTGTCCCATAGTTCACATGCCAAATAAACCATCTGTGTCTCTAATTTTCATTTTAGGTATTAATAGGATCAAAAGAAAATAAATAAAAAATCATTGATATAAAATATATTGACAGATACTGTTCTAAATTGTTCCCCAAACTTCAAAGAGACAAATGGACAGATTTTAAGATACAGAACACATTTATAAACTAGAAGTCACTGAAGAAATCCATCAAATATTTTAAATCATAAATTCTTTCATTTAAAAATGATTATTAAATACCTAAATAGTAAGGTATAGTTTAATAACCTCTTAGGAAAACACTATTCTTTCCGGAATGTTAAATTTTACTTTATGTCACATAAATGTAGAATGTTTCCCTTACTTGGCTTCACTGAGGAAGGTGAATAAATAAATTTCAGGGTAATGAAATTACAATTTAAAATATTCATTTCTGAAAGAAAATGGTCATTTATGATGGAAAACTTTATTATATCTATTATACTCCCTGGTAGTCCAAGAATAGCACTGAACATAATATAATCATTTCTTGATAACTTGAATAAACATTAAGAGTACTGTGCAAGAGTAAAGTTCATGGCTATCTCTCTAAATCTATTCCCTGTGTTCAAGTCACATTTTAAGCTGTTATTTCTCCTGCTGCCATTCTAAAGTTACAGTTTTTTCCCCTGGTTTGTTACTTTTAATCCATCCTGGGCCAGAGAAACAGGTAACCAGTTGGTACATTAAAGCAAAATCTCTAAGACAAATGCATAGATCAAGACTAAGATTTATGTGTCTGGTATCTTAGGAATAAAAAATTTTATCCCTATTTCCTATAAAATATAGATTGTGGCTCAGGTCACGGTCCTGGAGTCCTGGGATCGAGTCCCGCATCGGGCTCCCAGCTCCATGGGGAGTCTGCTTCTCCCTCTGACCTTCTCGCCTCTTGTGTTCTCTCTCACTGTCTCTCTCTCAAATAAAAATAAATAAAAATATTTTAAAAATATATAGATTGTATATAAAACTATATAGGTATAGTTATATATAATGTATATATACATATATATGTAAAACTATAGACATATAGTTATATATATAGTTCATTACATATAAAACATAGCCTTATAAAATGTAGATTGTACCTATGTTATTGAAGGTTGAGGTTTTATTTTAATTTTCTTTGAACACTTATATGATACAGTCTAATAAATGTGTGTGTTAGACAGTTTCATTTAAAAGCAAATCTGGGACATGGAAATGTTTCCATTTTAGAAGATTTACATTGTTAAAGCCAATAGTTAAACTTTGAAGGAAAAAAAAGTGTAATTGTAATTTGTTCCCATCAGAAGGTAGAATTATCCTTCAAGGTTGAGTGGATATAATTGGCCATCATATAACTCTCTTGACAAATTGTGCCTTCAGGCAGTGTAGCTGTAATAATTGTTCAATTACATACTTTTGGCTTTCAAATGACCAAAGCCATTATTATGCATCACATTAATAGATACACAGGCATATTTTAAGCACATGGATAAAATATTTTTTTTTGGAAGATGAGTTTAGCTTTGAAATTAAGCTGTATCATAATTACCTGTAATTTTTAGTAATTGTAATTTAATTCCTTCTAATCTAATAATGATAATTACTCTTTCATCAAATAATTTTACCAAATGCAACCTCTGTCATCCAACTGAATTTCAAGAAGACAGATTCCTATTGAATTTAATACAACTAGTCAAAAAAAAAAATGTATGTTCTGTTAAGATAAAGATAGTGTATTTCAACAACACATCCAGAACTTGAAATGTGTTGAGTGTATGTCGGGTACTCTGAATATAGAGAAGTTCAAAATACTAGAGGTATTTTTAATTTTTAAAAATAAACATATAATTTTATTATTAGCCCCAGGGATACAGGTCTGTGAATTGCCTGGTTTACACACTTCACAGCACTCATCATTGCACATACCCTCCCCAGCCTGCTTCCCCTTCTCTCTCTGCCTGCCTCTCTGCCTCCTTGTGATCTCTCACTCTCTGTCAAATATAAATAAAATCTTAAAAAAAAATATTAGTGGACATTATTCCTATGGAAATAGTGTCATATTTGAAAGAATTCTTCTGTATTGGAAAATAAAAGGTAGTTTAAACTACTTTAATATTTCTAGTGAGAGTATGTCAAATAGAGAATAGACTTCCTTTCCTTTTCCATAATGGATGATAATAAATCAAAAAGTTAAAAAGTTAATGTTTCTTGTTAAGGATATATTTATAAATCTGAATATAATTTTACAAGGAAAACATATATGGTCAATAAAATAAGTTTATAAAAATACCTCTATATATGGAAAAAGAAAGGAAATCTATTCTCTATTTGCCATACTCTCACTAGAAATATTAAAGTGGTTTAAATTACTTTTTTTTCTATTACAGAGGAATTCTTTCAAATATGACACTATTTCCATAGGAATAATGTCCACTATTATTTTTTTTAAGATTTTATTTATTTATTTCACAGAGAGTGAGAGATCACAAGTAGTCAGAAAGGCAGGCAGGAAGAGAAGGGGAAGCAGGCTCCCTCCTGAGAAGAGAGCCCAACACCCATACTGGGCTCTATCCCAAGACCCTGGGATCATGACCTGAGGTGAAGGCAGAAGCTTTAACTCACTGCGCCACCCAGGTGCCCTCCACTATTCTTGAATATGTTTTTTTTTTTTTAAGATTTTATTTCTTTATTTGACAGAGAGAGATCACAAGTAGACAGAGAGGCAGGCAGAAAGAGAGAGAGAGAGGGAAGCAGGCTCCCTGCTGAGCAGAGAGCCCGATGCGGGACTCGATCCCAGGACCCTGAGACCCTGAGATCATGACCTAAGCCAAAGGCAGCACCTTAACCCACTGAGCCACCCAGGCGCCCTATTCTTGAATATCTTTATTCTAAGTAGCCCATCAGAAGAGTAGGACAAGAGGGAACATTTTGAATTAAAATGAAAGATGATTGGAGCGTCTTTTGATTCCTAGATTCTAAAATAATTTTGGTTGGAATATCCAGAAAAGTGAGAAAAAGATATATTGTCATGTTTTATTTAAGTATATGAACAAATATCTCCAAGTTTTCTGCTTAGGAATGGATTTCTTCAGTTTGTGCTGCTTAAATGTGCAGTCCTTCAGTTTATTTATTATATAATACATTGTATATTAAATACATTTTAAAAGAATTTCCTATCACAATCTCATTTAAGATACATAATTATTCTTGCTGTCTAGTATTTAAAACAAATTCAATTTGGTTTATGAAACTGGTTTTGTTCATTAGGAAACGTTTTGTGAAACAGCCCTTTATTTAAATTTTATTTATTTTATAAATCTTAAATAGAACACATTCAACACTTTTCTTTGGAAAGTGTTGCAATGGGTGAGTCATAAGATAAAGGAACATTCCATTTTCAGAGAAAGCTCCTTATATATTTCATATTGAACTAAATTTTATATGAAAATTTGCTTTTATTAAAAAATATGTAATTTCCATCTTACATTGAGTTCTTAATGAATATTTCAATAAGTACTTTTTATAAATTACATTTATATATATATTTTTAGAGAATACAAAAAAAGGATACACACACGTTTTAGCATAAACTGTGTTCCCTCAAAATTCATATGTTGAATTCCTAACCTATAGTACCTCAGAATGTAACTATATCTGGAGATAGGGTCTTTAAAGAAGTAGTTAAAGATAAATGAGGTCATATGGATATGCCCTAATCCAGTCCCAATGGTATCCTCATAAAAAATTAAAATTTGAACACATAAAGGCACACCAGGGATGCACAAACACAGAAGAAAACCTATGATGGAATAAGAAGGTGGTCATCTGTGAGCCAAGGAGAGAGGCCTTAGAAGAAACCAAACCTCTAGAGCTGTAAGAAAATATTTCTGTTGTTTATTTATTTTTTCAAAAGATTTTATTTATTTATTTGACAGAAAGAGACAGACAGCAAGAGAGGAAATACAAGCAGGGGAAGTGGGAGAGAGAGAAGCAAGCTTCCCACTGAACAGGGAACCCCATATGGGGCTTGATCCCAGGATCCTGGGACCATGACCTGAGACAAAGTCACCGCTATTTCTAGCCAGACCAATCAGTCTGTGTTACTTTGTTATGGCACTTGTAACCTTGAATATATATCTATATATCTAGGCAAGAAAAATGCAGAACTGTGTGCAATGATAGAATGGTCATAACACACAGTTCTGCATTTTTCTTGCCTATATATATATAGGCAAGAAAAATGCATATACCTTTTATATAAAGATATATAGATAGATAGATAGATAGATATATTTATGAGTATAGTTAACACATAGGGTTACATTAGTTTCAGGTATACAGTATATTTATTTGATAAGTCTATACATTATGCTATGCTCACCACAAATGTAACTACCATCAATTACCATATAACGCTACTGAAATACCACTGACTATAGCCCCTATGTTGTATCTTCCATCTCAATGACCTATTCATTCAAAAACTGGAAGACTATATCTCCCATTCCCCTTCACCCATTTTGCCCACTCTCCATCTTCCTTTCTCCTGGTAACCATCAGTTTATTATCTGTATTTATAGGTCTGCTTTTGTTTACTTTTTACTTATTTTTTATTTCATTTCAGTGTAACAGTATTCATTGTTTTTGCACCACACCCAGTGCTCCATGCAATCAGTGCCCTCCCTAATACCCACCACCTTGTTCCACCAAACTCCCACCCTCCGCACTTTCAAGACCCTCAGGTTGTTTTTCAGAGTACATAGTCTCTCATGGTTCACCTCCCCTTCCAATTTCCCTTAACTCCCTTCTCCTCTCCATCTCCCCTTGTCCCCCATGTTATTTGTTCTGCTCCACAAATAAGTGAAACCATATGATAATTGACTCTCTCTGCTTGACTTATTTCACTCAGCATAATCTCTTCCAGTCCCATCCATGATGCTACAAAAGTTGGGTATTCATCCTTTCTGATGGAGGCATAATACTCCATCGTGTATATGGACCACATCTTCCTTATCCATTCATCCATTGAAGGGCATTTTGGTTCTTTCCACAGTATGGCAACCGTCGCCATTGCTGTTATAAACATTGGGGTACAGATGGCCCTTCTTTTCACTACATCTGTATCTTTGGGGTAAATACCCAGGAGTGCAATTTCAGGGTCATAGGGAAGCTCTATTTTTAATTTCTTGATGAATATCCACACTGTTCTCCACAGTGGCACACCAACTTGCATTCCCACAAACAGTGTAAGAGGGTTCTCATTTCTCCACATCCCCTCCAGCACATGTTGCTTCCTGTCTTGCTAATTTTGGCCATTCTAACTAGTGTAAGGTGGTATCTCAATGTGGGTTTAATTGGAATCTCCCTGATGGCTAGTGATGATGAACATTTTTTCATGTGTCTGATAGCCATTTGTATGTCTTCATTACAGAAGTGTCTGTTCATATCTTCTACCCATTTTATGATATGATTATCTGTTTTTTGTGTGTTGAGTCTGAGGAGTTCTTCATAGATCCTGGATATCAACCTTTTGTCTGTACTGTCATTTGCAAATATCTTCTCCCATTCCGTGGGTTGCCTCTTTTTTTCCTTGACTGTTTCCTTTGCTGTGCAGAAGCTTTTGATCTTGATGAAGTCCCAAAAGTTCATTTTTGCTATTGTTTCCTTTGCCTTTGGAGAATTATTTTGAAATAAGCTGCTGTGGCTGATGTCGAAGAGGTTACTGCCTATGTTCTCCTCTAATATTCTTATGGATTCCTTTCTCATGTTGAGGTCTTTTACTCATTTTGAGTTTATCTTTTTGTACGGTATAAGAGAACGGTCCAGTTTTATTTTTCTACATATAGCTGCCCAGTTTTCCCAGCACCATTTATTGAAGAGACTGTATTTTTTCCAGTGCATATTTTCCCTGTTTTGTTGAATATTATTTGACCATAGAATTGACGGTCCATATCTGGGCTCTCTACTCTGTTCCACTGGTCTATGTGTCTGTTTTTATGCCAGTACCATGCTGTCTTGGTGATCACAGCTTTGTAGTAAAGCTTGAAATCAGGTAACATGATGCCCCCAGTTTTATTTTTGTTTTTAAACATTTCCTTAGTGATTCCGGGTCTCTTCTGATTCCATACAAATTTTTGGATTATTTTCTCCATCTCTTTGAAGAATAACCATGGAATTTTGATCGGAATGGCATTAAAAGTCTAGATTGCTCTTAACAGTATAGACATTTTAACAATGTTTATTCTTCCCGTCCAAGAGCATGGAATGGTCTTCCATCTTTTTGTGTCTTCTTTAATTTCTTTCATGAGTGTTCTGTAGTTCCTCGAGTACAGATTTTTTACCTCTTTGGTTAGGTTTATTCCCAGGTATCTTTTGGTTCTTGGTGTCATAGTAAGTGGAATCGATCCTCTAATTTCCCTTTCTGTATTTTCATTGTTGGTGTACAAGAAAGCCACTAATTTCTGTACATTGACTTTGTATCCCGCCACGTTGCTGAATTGTTGTATGAGTTCTAGTAGTTTGAGGGTGGAGTCTTTTGAGTTTTCCATATAAAGAATCATGTCATCTGCGAAGAGAGAGAGTTTGACTTCTTCATTGCCAATTTGTATACCTTTTATTTCTCTTTGTTGTCTGATTGCTGTTGCTAGGACTTCTAATACTATGTTAAACAAGTGTAGTGAGAGTGGGCATCCTTGTCGTGTTCCTGATCTCAACGGGAAGGCTGTGAACTTTTTCCTATTGAGGATGATATTTTCTGTGGGCCTTTCATAAATACATTTGATGAAGTTCAGGAATGTTCCCTCTATCCCTATACTTTGAAGCGTTTGAATCAGGAATGGATGCTGGATTTTGTCAAATGTTTTTTTTTCTGCATCAGTTGAGAGGACCGTGTGGTTCTTCTCTCTTCTCTTATTAATTTGTTCTATCAAATTGATTGATTTGCAAATGGTGAACAAAACTTGTAGCCCAGGGATGTATCCCACCTTGTCATGGTGGGTAATCTTTTTAATGTACTGTTGGATCCTGTTTGCTAAGATCTTGTTGAGAATCTTAGCATCCATATTCATCAGTGATATTGGTCTGAAATTCTCCTTTTTGTTGGGGTCTTTGCCTGGTTTGTGGATCAGGGTAATGGTGACTTCACAGAGTCAGGAAATTTTCATTCTGCTTCAATTTTTTGAAACAGCTTCAGGAGAATAGGTGTTATTTCTTCTTTGAAAGTTTGATACAGTTCCCCAGGGAATCCATCAGGTCCTGGGCTATTGTTTTTTGGGAGGTTTCTGATCACTGCTTCAATCTCGTTACTAGATATTGGTCTATTTAGGTTGTCACTTTATTCCTGGTTCAATTTTGGGAGTTTATAGTTTTACAGGAATGCATCCATTTCATCTAGGTTGCATAGCTTATGTCATATAACTGTTGATAGTAATTTCTCATGATTGTTTCTAATTCCTTGGTGTGTTGTGATCTCTCCTTTTTCATTCATGATTTTATTAATTTGAGCTTTCACTCTTCTCTTTTGGAATTTTGAGGCCAATAGTTTATCAATCTTATTGATTTTTTCCAAAAACTAGCTTTTAGTTTCATTGATATGTTCTACTCTATCTCTGTTTTCTACCTCATTGATCTCTGCTCTAATCTTGATTATTTCCCTTCTTATTTGTGGAGTTGGTTTGATTTGTTGTTGGTTCTCCAGCTCTTTAAGGTGTAGAGACAGCTGGTGTATTCTGGATTTTTCAATTTTTTTGAGGGAAGCTTGGGTGGGTATGAATTTCCCCCTTAGGATCACCTTTGCTGTATCCCATAGGTTTTGGGCTGAAGTGTCTTCATTCTCATTGGTTTCCATGAATTGTTTCAGTTCTTCTTTGATCTCCTTGTTGATCCAAGCATGCTTAAGCAAGGTGGTCTTTAGCTTCCAGTTGTTTGGATTTCTTCTAAACTTTTCCTTGTGATTGAGCTCCTGTTTCAACTCATTGTGATCTGAGAATATGCAGGTAATAATCTCAGGCTTTTGGTATCGGTTGAGTCCTGATTTGTGACCCAGTATGTGGTCTATTCTGGAGAAGGTTCTGTGTGCACTTGAGAAGAATGAGTATTCTGTTGTTTTAGGGGGGAGTGTTCTGTATGTATCTATTAGGCCCATCTGGTCCAATGTGTCATTCAATGCTCTTGTTTCTTTACCAATTTTCTGCTTCGATGATTTGTCTATTACTGAGAGAGGCGTGCATGGGGGCATGGATATTTCCAATTGTTAGATCATCTTGGTGTATAGTACCTTTAAGAATGATTCAGTGTCCTTCTGTATCTCTGACTTCAATCTTTAGTTTAAAATCTAATTTATCTGATATGAGAATCTCTACCCCGGCCTTCTCTTGAGGCCCATTCGCATGAAAGTTGTTCATCCAACCCTTCACTTTCAGTCTGAGTGTATCCTTAGGTTCAAAATAGGTCTCTTGAAGACTACATATGGATGAGTCCTGTTATTTTATCCAATCTGAAGCCCTGTGTTATTTTATTGGTGCATGAGGCCATTCACGTTGAGAGTGATTATTGATAGATACATTTTTATTGACATCGTGTTACCTTTTAAGTCTTTCTTTCTGTAGATTGTCTCTATATTTCTGTTCAATGATACTTTAAATATTTTTTTTTCTCTTTTATAGAACCCCCATTAATATTTCCTACAGTGTCGGCTTGGTGGTTGCATAGTCTTTTAAGTCTTGCCGGTCTTGGACACTCCTTATCTCTCCATCCAACTTGAATGTCAGTCTTGATGGATAAAGTATTCTTGACTGCATGTTCTTCTCATTCAGTGCCCTGAATATATCTTGGCAGCCCTTCCTGGCTCTCTACGTTTCTTTGGATAGGTCTGACATTATTCTGATGGGCTTTCCTCTGTACGTAAGGATCTTCTTTGTCCTGGCTGCTTTCAAGAGTGTTTGCCTACAATTATAATTCTTCATTCTTACTATTAGGTGTCTCGAGGACTTTTGAGAATCTATAATCTTGGGAAGAAATCATTGTGCCTCTACTACATGAACGCTGGTTCCATTCGTGAGATTGGAAAAATTTTCGTGAAGAACTTGTTCTACTATATCTTCTAGACTTCTTTCTTTCTTCTCCCCTTCAGGGGTTCCAATAATTCTGATGTTGGAACATTTCGTGGCATCATTTATTTCCCTGATTCTGTTTTTGTGGCTTCTAAGCTATTTGTTCCAGGCTTCCTCCTGATCCTTTCTATCTGTTTGTCCTCCAGATCACTAATTCTATCTTCTGTTTCAGTTACCCTAGCTTTTAGAGAATTTAGTTTGGAACTCATTGAGAGCATTGTGAACCTCATCCCTGGTGGCTTTCAGTTCTGCCCTAATCAATTCCGTTTTGTCATCCATGGCTTTCTCCAACCTAGCTATTGTCTGGGTAATTGTTAGCCTGAATTCCCTTTCCGACATATTGTCTATGTCGATAGCCATTAGCTCTGTTGCAGAAGGCCCCTCCTCTGTATTTTTCCTCTGTTGGGCATTCCTCTTCCTAGTCATTTTGGTGAGAGATGACTGAATGGATGTAGCTGGATGTATAGACTATGGTGCAGTCAAGGTGTACCCTGGAATGCTTCAGAGCAATCAGGATTCCCCACCCAAATGAGAGAAAATAGAAGAGAAAAAGAAAAAAGAGAGAGAGAGGAGACAGGAAAAAAAGGGAAGATAGAAGGCTCAGCCCAAATGGGCCTCAAGGTTAGATTTATGAAGTATACAAACAAAAACAGACAAACAAAAAGACTGATAAAAGTATATGGCAAGAGAAATATATATATATATATATATATATATATATCTAAAAGAAAAAAAAAAAAAAAAAAAACACCTCATCAAAAAGTACCCCAAGTATAAGATTTATATACATCAGGACAAGCACCAATACACAGAAACATTCGCAGATGAGTGGTTATAAATTATCACTGTGGGCAAAGAAGGTTATTTTGATTCATCCTGGATGTATCTTGATATCTTTGTTAAAGGACTCAACTTTCCTGAGATAAAGAGGGATTAAAAATTGGTTTACCTATAGGGATAGCACTGGTTGGGGAGAGGGGGTTACCTTGAAGTTTAACTCTATATGAATATTAGAAAATAAAAATTAAAAATGAATAAACTAGGCTAAACTAAATTTAAAAAAAAAATTAAAAAAATAGAAAAGCAAAAGAAAAACACGGGTGTAAGTATCAAAAAGTTCAGGTTAGAAGTTTATTATGGAATTTGATGTACTGGACATCTCACTGTGATGGTAAATATGTTAAAAAATTATCTATATAAAAAAATGAACCACAATAGTGGGAACGAGTTAAAAATAAAAGTTGTATCTATGAAGTAGTAGTGTTTGTTCTCTTGTCATCTTTTCTTTTTTTCTTTTTTTTTTCTTTCTTGGTTGGTTTTCTGGGGGAGGGGCCTGCCCCCTGTCTTTTCAGTCAGTTAACTCCCTGAGTTAAGTCCTCTCACCCTCCTCAAGGGGGCGGGCTTTGTGGAAACTGGTTTTCAGGCTTTTGTTCTCTGGAGGTTTTTATGTTTGTTAATTTTTTGTTTGTTTGTTTGTTTGCTTTTTCTTCTCTCCTTGACAGCTTTTGATGATTTTTGGAAGTTTAGAGGAAAGCAAACTGCACCCCGACCTCCCTCTCAGAGAGAAGCCTCAGTCTGCTCCCTTGTGGGTGCTGCAGAGCTGCTGGCAGAGCAGGTTCTGAGTTTCTGTCCCTGGGGATCAGGATCTCCTGCTTGTACCCAAATCCACAGCAGCAGCAGCTGTCTGGGCAGCTTCAGACCGCCAGAGAGGTTCCAAGCAACAATTGGACACTGAGGTTTTTCCGCTGGCCCAGGCTTGGAGTGCCTGGTCTTTCTGGGTCGGAGAACACCGGGCTGGCACCTATACACACTTCTCCCAGGGGAGGGTGTGGTGCAGGCGCATCTCAGGCTCTGATAGTATGGTGATGGTCTAAGAGCACTGGCTGGGCCTTCAAGCACCTTTCTCAAGGGAGGGTGTGGGGCACACGCATCCCAGGCTCTGATAGCACCGCCCGGCATTCCGTGGGGCGCACTCTCTCTGGCTCAGCGCCAGGGGACGTTGTCCTGGGTCTGGGGACTTAAGCCCCTGTCCCTAACCTCACCGATTCCCACAATTTCCCCCCAGGATCCTTTGCTCTTTTGGAGTGCTTTCAACCAGACTCCAAGTTAATGCTGGTTCCCAGATGCAGGGCACTCTCATATTGGGGTATTAGTTTCCAATCGTCACCTCTGGTGGCTCCCTTCCCCTTTTGTTTATCTTCCAGTATCAGTCCGACATTCCCACTCCTCTTTACCTGCCCCAGGCATCTTCTGCCCCCATAGAGATCCAGATGTGGATAATTCTGATCTCAGGCTCATTTCATGGGTGATCGGAGTTCTTTGGTAGGTAATCAGCTCACTTTAGTATACAGGTTGAAACGGCGACTCCTCCTACTTCCCTGCCATCTTGTCTCCCCTAGAGCCACCTTCCTACTTTTTTTTTTTTTTTCAGATTCCACATGTAAGTGAAATCACATGGCATTTGTCTATTTCAGTCTGGCTAATTTCACCTAGCATAATACCATCTAGGTCCATCCATGCTGCCACAAATGGCAAGCTTTCTTTCTTTGTGGCTGAGTAATGTTTCATTTTGTGTGTGTATCACATCCTCTTTATCCATCCTTCCTTCAATGGACACTCAAGTTTCTTCTATACCTTGGCTATTGTAACCCATACTATAATTAACATAGGGGTGCATATATCTTTTCAAATTAGTATTTTCATTGTTTTGGAGTAAATAGAAGTGAAATTATGGACCATATGCCATTTCTATTTTTAATTTTTTTAGGGACCTTCATTCTGTTTTCCACAGTGGCTATAGTAATTTACATTCCCACAAGGGTACATTTTTTCTTACCTGCTTTCTAACAGTTGTTATTTCTTGTCTTTCGATTTTAGCCATTCCAATAGGTGTAGGTGATACCTCATTGTGGTTTTGATTTTAATTTCCCTGATGATTAGTGATGTTGAGCATTTTATTCATGTTGCCTGTTGGCCATCTGCGTGTATTCCTTGGAATAATGTTTATTCATTTTCCTCCAAAAGAAAAAAAGAAAAAAGAAAGGTTGTAACTCTAACGTATGACATAACAGTTTGCACTGACATAAGCTCCTCAGAAAGCAACAGATAATATTCTGCATATTTAAAAATGTACATACATAATTATATATTATTTCAAATCCTAGGTACATGCCCAAGAAAAGCTCCTGCATATATGCACAAAGAGATATTTATACACAATTTTTCATATCAAAAGCCACAAAGATCAGTTCAAACACCCATCAGTATATGCATAAAATTATGGTATATGAACACAATAGAATATTAATATATATGTTAAAATTGGGGAAATAATCTATGTATATCAGCATTGATATATTTAAGAGCACATTAAAATGTAAAAGGAAATTGTACTATGATACAATCAGTATAATGCCATTAATACATATTTAAGACATATAAATACCAAAACCAAATAGCATATAGTTTTTACTTATACACAAATACATATATGTTATAGAATATTAAATAATATTATAATTATGAAATCATTTACAATAGTGTTATGCTTTGATGAGGTTGAAAGCAGAATCAGACTGAGGAAAGAACAAGGGATTTAAACAATGTTCTCCATGTGTGTACATATCATATACATGACATGAATTTAAAAATGAAAAATATTTTTGTTATTATAAAATAATTTTGTTAATTGTAAAAAAGTACTTTCATGCTTGTTTATTATAGTTTTTACATATTTTCCCAAATTTTTAGTGAATATTAATAAAGAACAACAACAAAAGAACGTAATAGAATAATTACATTTAGAAGCACTGAAATTTTAACAGTGACTGAAAACTAAGATCTAATTGGAGAAACTTCCTCTAAGTCTTAAATTTTCATGTTGTATGACCCTAGGTTCTAGGCTTTGTTATGCTGTTTAAACACAACTGACATTAACTAAAATAGCATTAATAAAAATGTAAGTGTGCCATTACTTAAGACTGAATGACCATTATTCAGATCAATTTCTGAAAATACTTTTTTTGCTTTCTGAGTGTAAGACAAGCTTGCTGAAATGTATAAGCAGGTAAGAACTGTTGAGCAGAAGGATCAGCCCTACTGGGAATTTCACAGCTAGTTTCCACTAGGTAAGCACATGATCTTTTAAATTACTCATGGATGAAAGTAATGTGTATAATACACTAAGCTTTTCCTGAAGTTTAAAATTAGAGTTGATCTTGCTTAAAATGCAAGATTTGCAATCTACCTTAAAGTAAGGTGGTATTGTAGTAATTTACCTTTACAAAATCAATAGTCATTTCTAGCCTATCCAGCTCTCCCAATTTTTGCATTTTTTACATTTTTGCAGAATTATCTCCTAGCATCTCTGTAGTAATTCACATTGATTGCAATATACTTGATCAGAGACAAAGCAATAAAATGCACACCCCAATGCTGCTAAAGTCAGCAAATAAGCCAGTTATGGTTTCATTTTCTGTTCTTGCTTTTTGAGACTTTTTTTAAAGTTTTGTGTCAGGGATTTTTATTCTCTTGAACTTAGAAACCATCTTCACACCAGACTTTGATAAACCATCTAATCTAACTCATTATCCCAAATGTTAATAATTGCATTTCAATAATGGCTTTCATTAAAGTACTTCCAGGCACTTAACACACATCAATTAAGGTACAGCACACCCCTGTGAAACAGGTCAGGATTATTATATCCTCTGAGACTCAATGAGGTTACTGACTGAAGGTCATGGAGCAAACAACCAAGTAAGTAGAAGACCACAGTTTGAACTAAATTCTTGTTTTCTCCCTTAATATTATATTTGTCTTCCTGAATGATCTCTGCATTTTATTTGCCTTTAATTATAAATGAAGTAGAAAACCATAATTCAAATGGTATGAACTTAAAATATATTACTATAGGTAGCTTAACAAATTAAGATCTATGTAATATTGATCAATTTATTTCATAATTTCTAAACATTGTTGGGGTTTTATACTTTCTGTTCATAGTAAATCATTATTTCAACCCACTTGGATTTTAAGTATTAATGCTCTTTAGTCTTATATATAATTTTCTCATGAATTCCCTAAGTCAGATTATACTTATCTATGGGTTAGATAACTCATTATCTACTTCATATAGAAGCCAAGTCAGTTCTCATAATCCCCCCATGTAATGAATATTTGGTCACTGTCATACCCTGGAAGGTATTAAAATAGTTAATAGATAAATAACTGTTTTTGATGGAGTATTTGGTAGTACTTACTTTGAAAAGCATTTCCATTTGCCAGTTACTTTATTATGGAGCACTAGAGCAGAGTCCACAGAAACTCATCTGGAAAAGATTTGGTAAGGGGAAACTGAAATAATGGAAAGAATGGTGAGTGACTCATAATATACTCAGGAAACAGTATCAGGACTTGTGTGTATAGAAAGATGAAAGTTATGGGAGATATGATAAAATTTTACAAAACCAAAAGTTCTGTGGCAAAAGATGTCCAGGGCTTTGAAATATGACTGTACCTTTCCTTGAATTTTCAAAGACTCATCTTAGAACCATGGGATATATATATTAAAATAATAGGCAATATTCATATGATGTGTTAATCTCCCAAAAATGGCATTATGATACTGTTATGCTGAAAATAAATAAATTTTTTTAAAATGGCATTAGCAGAAAGTAAAAGTAAAAGATTCAAAATTGCATTACATACATTCTGTAGCAATTGTTTAAATGCATGCATAATTTACTAGATTATAGATGTTTTAGGAAAACAATCAGATTGTAAAATTTATTGTTTATTTTGAAAAATATGTTATCTGGGTTATTTAGAGCTTATTTCTTGGAAGCTATATACTGAGTTTTAATTCCATTTATATAAAATGACTGTCCATATAGACCATTTAACTAATTTGAATAAATCACTTGGTCACTGACTATATTGAAGCAAAGATGCACCATGTTCCCTGAGAGCTAATGGTCATTTTTATCATCCAATCTCTCAATACCTCTATACCAAATTTCTGTTGTAGGATAGAATGTTTTATGTGTTTAGTGACTGAATATCAGAGCTATGCTTATGGGCAAATAGACTTCTAAACCTTTGTACGTTTAGTTCAAATCACTTACTTAATTAAAATATTCTGCATAATTTATCTTCCTTTTCGGGGGTTTTCTTGTGCTATAGATATTTTGTATTTGTTTTTGTGTTTTCATAGTCTACCCAAATATTAATGAAGAAAAGGAGAAAATACTTTTTGAATGAAAACTTAAATGAGTAGAAAACCATAATGCAAAATATGATACTTACATATAACACATGGATAACAACGTTAATGATGAAGTGATTTCATATCTAAAATATCATTTCACCCTAGATGTTTTCCTTAGCACTTAATTATTTTAGGAGAACCTGAACAAGGAGAACATGATAGCTCTGGACTCTATGCTTCCCTCCTAATCTACACCAGACATTTTGCAAATTACCTGTGCATTATTTTCCAATTATAGACAAAGTTGGTAATGGTAGGGGGTGACAATGCCTACTAAATTGAAATCCTTTTGAATTTTATATGACAAGCTCTTGCTCACATTTTTGGGCTAGCAAATATGAATAAAGCCATGGAATAACTAAAACTAATTCTAAAATTAAAAAACAACAACAACTACTACATTATATTTGGAGCTTTATTTAAAACAGAACTGACTAAAAATTCAGTGATATTGTAATATTTCAAAAAGTAGTCTGTGACTACATATATATCAAGAAAAACTACTAACTATTCCAGGAAGTGGGGCAGTACTCAATAGCAAACTTAGAACAAGTGCAGTTTTCCAGATTTTACTGCATGCCAGTTATGAAAAAAACTTCTGTGAGCTGATTAAAGAATGTGGTAGAAGAAGTGATGGAAAATAGTGAAAACTACTAACTTCAAATGGTTAATTTTGAACTGTATTTCTATATAATATTGAGGTAGTTACTTTATAAAGGTCAAAGAATGCAAAAGAAAATATCAAGAATAGCTGAATATTTTTTTTTAAAAGATGTTATGTGTTTATTTGACAGAGAGAGATCACAAGTAGGCAGACAGGCAGGCAGAGGTGGGGGGCGGGGGGAAGCTCCCTGATGGGCAGAGAGCCTGCTGCAGGGCTTGATCCCAGGACCCTGAGATTGTGACTGGAGCCAAAGGCAGAGGCTTAATCCACTGAGCCAACCAGGCACCCTAAGAATAGCTGCATATTAATGTAGATGAATGTTAATTAGATTTCCTTATTCTTTGATAAGAATTTACAAGATCATGCATTCTATTCTGGACACCACATGAAGATAAAGTGAGAAAAGGAAAGGCCACTGAAATCTTAGGATGGCCACTGAAAATCTTAGCTTTGTCTCTTTAACTCCAGGTAAGAAGGAGAAAAGAAGTATAATTAAAACAAAACAAAATGTAAAAACAATTCATATCAGGGAGATCATATGATAGTTGTCTTTCTCTGCTTGACTTATTTCGCTAAGCTCCCTGATATGAGGAAGTGGTGATGCAACATGGAGGCTTAAGTGGGTAAAAGAAGAATCAATGAAACAAGATGGGATTGGGAGGGAGACAAACCATAAGTGACTCTTAATCTCACAAAACAAACTGAGGGTTGCTGGGGGGGAGGGGGTTTGGGAGAAGGGGGTGGGATTATGGACATTGGGGAGGGTATGTGCTTTGGTGAGTGCTGTGAAGTGTGTAAACCTGGTGATTCACAGACCTGTACCCCTGGGGATAAAAATATATGTTTATAAAAAATAAAAAATTAAAATAAAAAAAAAAGAAAAAAAAACATAGGAGAAAAACTTCAAAAAAAAAAATAAATAAAAACAATTCATTTCATTGATGGGAATTTTTGAGAATATATAACCCAAAACTGCAGCTTTCATTTTAGTGCAGATAACTATAATACATACTTTTTAAATTTATTTTTTATTTATTTTCAGCATAACAGTATTCATTATTTTTGCACCACACCCAGTGCTCCATGCGATCCATGCCCTCTATAATACCCACCACCTGGTACCCCAAACTCCCACCCCCTGCCCCTTCAAAACACTCAGATTGATTTTCAGAGTCCATAGTCTCTCATGATTCACCTCCCCTTCCAATTTCCTGCAACTCCCTTCTCCTCTCTAACTCCCCATGTCCTCCATGCTATTTGTTATGCTCCACAAATAAGTGAAACCATATGAGAATTGACTCTTGCTGCTTGACTTATTTCACTCAGCATAATCTCTTCCAGTCCCGTCCATGTTGCTACAAAAGTTGGGTATTCGTCCTTTCTGATGGAGGCATAATACTCCATAGTGTATATGGACCACATTTTCCTTATCCATTCGTCTCTTGAAGGGCATCTTGGTTTTTTCCATAGTTTGGTGACCGTGGCCATTGCTGCTATAAACATTGGGGTACAGATGGCCCTTCTTTTCATGACATCTGTATCTTTGGGTCAAATACCCAGGACTGCAATGGCAGGGTCATAGGGAAGTTCTATTTTTAATTTCTTGAGGAATCTCCACACTGTTCTCCAAAGAGGCTGCACCAACTTGCATTCCCACCAACAGTGGAAGAGCATTCCCCTTTCTCCACATCCCCTCCAACACATGTTGTTTCCTGTCTTGTTGATTTTGGCTGTTATAACTGGTGTAAGGTGATATCTCAATGTGGTTTTAATTTGAATCTCCCTGAGGACTAATGATGATGAATATTTTTTCATGTGTCTGATAGCCATTTGTATGTCTTCATTTGAGAAGTGTCTGCTCATATATTCTGCCCATTTTTTGATATGATTGTCTGTTTTGTGTGTGTTGAGTTTGAGGAGTTCTTTATAGATCCTGGATATCAACCTTTTGTCTGTACTGTCCTTTGCAAATATCTTCTCCCATTCCATGGGTTGCCTCTTTGTTTGTTTGTTTGTTTGTTTGTTTTAATAAATAACAATATAAAATAAAAGAACACAGAGATCTGAAATAATTACTTGAGCTCTTAGGTGAAGTAGCAATAAATGAAATAGCAATTCCTCAAATCAGCAGGACACTTACTCTGTTTTCTCTTTTAGAATATTCTGAGACTTCTATCAGCTACACTTTTGGAAGGACATATTAAACTTGATTGAATGATTTTACACTACACACACACTTTAGGGAAATAAGCAGCCAGGACAGTGTAATGTTTAGAATTAATGTATTAAAATGTGAAAAGGAAATTTGCCATTGTGCACTATTTATTGGCATAGAAATTAGAGTAGGACTGAAACTCCATGAGACAGATAAAAAATTGACCCCTATTTCTGTACTCTCTCTATATAGATAATGCTGATGTTAGTGTGTAGCTAAAGCTTGACACCTTAACAGAGAAGAAATTTGTCTAAAAATCGTCTCCTATTGGAAAAGAGAAAAATACAGTTCTCGAAATCATGACACAAAGATGGGAAAAGTGTCGTCCTTACTTCCAAAACACTTATATTTAATGAAAGGTAGAGATACAGATATGTGAATAGGTACTCTGAATACAAAGAAATATTACTAAGTTCAAAATAAAATATGTGAAGTACTGTATAAATAAAGAGAAAAAGTCATGAATTTTTATGACTATCTATAATGATTTCTTTGGGGATGACTGAGTGGCTCAGATGGTTGATGGCTGCCTTCAGCTCAGGTCAGGATCCCAGTGTCCTGGGATCAAGTCCCACATTGAGCTTTTTGCTCAGTGGGGAGCCTACTTCTCCCTCTGCCTCTCCCAGTTCTTGTGCTCTCTTTCTCTAACAAATAAATAAAATATTTTTTTAAAAAGGTAGTAAGGGGTGCCTGGGTGGCTCAGTGCATTAAAGCCTCTGCCTTCAGCTCAAGTCATAATCCCAGGGTCCTGGGATCAAGCCCCACATCAGGCTCTCTGCTCAGCAGGGAACTTGCTTCCTTCTCTCTCTCTGCCTGCTTCTCTGCCTACTTGTGATCTATGCCTGTCAAATAAATAAATAAAATCTTTTTTAAAATAAATAAAAAATAAAAAATAAAAAAAATGGTATTAAGTACATAAGAAGATGAAACCAAGGGTGTGAAGAATAAAATAAAACATAGAAAGATAAGGAAGAAAATTTTAAAACATTAGAAAATATCTATAATTAAAATGTGAATAAAACTAAAGGGATTAGAAGGAAAAAAGAAGATGTGATCAAATGGAACGGTAGCTAGGAGAGAAATATATCTCATAAAGGAAGGTGTGAGGAGAAAATAATATTAAGAAAAGTGTCAGTAACCAAATTCTGTGAGAGATAATAAAAATACAGTAAACAAAGTTGGTTAATGAATTTAGTAATTATCCTGTTATTATATCCCATGGGGTTAATAAGAAGGTATGTAGTAAAGAGGTATATAAATAGGATATATTCATCATTTTTTGTATGAGTACAAGAAGGCACAGAAAGATAGCTTGAGAAGATGTTGTCCCGAGGAAGTTTTATAATCACTTATTCTCAATGGAGATATTTAAAGTTAATGGGCTAAATAGAATAGCCTAGAAAAGCCTAGAGGCAAAGAATGACAATGAAATATAGAAACGAACACATTATATATGTTCAGAGATCTGAGATGAGGTATGAAGGGATATGGATGAATAGAAGAGACATCTCTTCAGAATTTGAATGGAGGAAAGAAAAATCAAAAGAATATGTGGAGACATTGTGAAGAAGAAGGTTAAAAGAGCTCACACTGGGTAATTTACATTTTCTTAGTTAATGGGGAATGGAGGAAAGCAAATTAATTTGGAGTTTAAAAGGAATGAGAAACGGGGCTCCTGGGTGGCTCAGTTGGGGAAGCTTCTGACTCTTGGTTTTGGCTCAGGTCATTATCTCATTGTCATGATATCGAGCCTACGTCAGGCTCTGCATTCAACTGAACATAGAGCCTGCTTAGGATTCTCTTTCTCCTCTCCCTCTTCATCCCCCTATAACTGCTCATTCTCTCTCTCTCTGTCTCTCTCTCTCTCTCAACAATGAATGAGTGGTTAAATAAATAAATAAATAAATAGTGATAAAGACTCAAAAACACTAACGGGAGTGTTGAAATAACTAGATAAACTAACTGAACAGTGTTGTTAGGACTTGACTGGGGAAAATCAATGTGGATTTTTTCCTAAAATTTCCCTGATTTCTAAGCATCCTTAGTGTTCAGTCACCTGGTATCAGGAACAAGGTACATGGACATCTTATTTGATCAAGGTTTGGAAACCAACCAGTGAAGGGAGGTGTGTTAAAAGCAGGAAGGATTTCAGAGATTAAGAAAATAAAGAGAATGTGAGAATATGGCGTGCTGGGTGTAATGGGAGTAAAGGACCACAGGAGATTATGGATTAGAGAGAAATATCTTATTTTAAATTTCAGATGCAGACAAGTTACATTTGCTGCCACAAGAGAATAAGGCTACATTGAAGTAAAAGTAAATAACTTCTTAATAGAAAAAGTAAGTAATTGCAGTGGCAGATAGTCACATGGATTATGCATGTGAAAATTAATGTCACCTTGGAGTGGTGTGGAAGAGTTTGTGTGGAAGAACACATTTAGAAACATTATTTGGGAGGGGGACATCGGGTGGGTGATTCCAGTAGGGAGGATGAAAACCTGCAGGTGTATTTGAATTACAGTGAGTTTAAAAGAAGGAGTGTTAGCTGAACAAGAGTGATAGAAACATGAAAGGCAAGCAGTTGATATGAGTGAGAAGGTAGAACTGCTTTTGTAGCCCTGAAATGAAGAGATTGTGCAGCTTCTCTTCTCAGAATAAAATCTAACTAATTTATGAAGATATTTTCCTGTACTAATGTTATGATATTTATTCATTTATCTGTCATACTGTCATCTACAGTTGAGTTAAATTTGTGTGTGTGTGTGTGTGTGTGTGTGTGCGCGCACATGGTGTGAGTTAGCAGTCTGGTTCTATTTTCCTTAATATCAATATCCAGTTGAATCAACCCCATTTATCAAAAAGCATTTTCTTTTCCTACTTATCTTCCGTGACAGCTTTGAAATTAAATAAAACTCCATGTATATGTGGGTTTGTTTCTGGACTCACAATTCTGTTACATTGTTATATTTTTCTATCCTTGAATCAATAACATGCTGCCTTAATTACTGCTTCTTTATAGTTGCATGTTTGCTAAAAATTTATTTTATAGTGATTTTTTGACATGTAGTAAATTACATCCTCCTTTTTTTTTTTTCCTTCAGTAGTGACTTAGGTAATTTTCATCCTTAACATAAGCATAAAATATCTAAATGAGGTATGTCAGTTTGCACAAAAGACCTAATGGAACTTTGTGTGACTGCAATGAGTGAATAGATACATTAAAAGAATATATCCAGGGGCACCTGGGTGGCTCAGTGGGTTAAGCCTCTGCCTTCAGCTCAGGTCATGGTCTCAGGGTTCTGGGATTGAGCCCCATATCAGGCTATCTGTTCAGTGGGGAGCCTGCTCCTCCTCTCTCTCTCTCTGCCTGACTCTCTGCCTACTTGTGATCTCTGTCAAATAAATTATTAAAATCTTTAAACAAAAAGAATATATCCATAAAAAATGAGACTTCAAATCAACAAGTATACTATACACTTTATTTATTTACCTATGAAAATTTTTTCTCACTAATACTGTATTATTGTGAGATATTCTCTGTGTAACTCAAGAAATGTCTATTTTAAGAGGCATAGTTTAAAATTGCATGTTTTATTTTTTATATCTTCTGTGTACATATACAACTGATTTTTTACATATTATCCTCATAATGTGCTACTATGCTAAATTCATTGATTAATTTTAATAATGTATTTGAAGTATATTGTCTGTGGATAATGAGAATTTTGTTTCTTTCATCCTAATCCTTATATATATTTTATTTCTCTTTTATGATTTTGGCACTGGCTATGAATCCAACTACAAAATTATATAGAATATCAAAGAGGTGCTACACAGCATTATTTCAATCATTACCTTACAGAGAAAATTTACAACATTCCCAATTACATATGACATTTTCTGTAAATTTTTTGTTTATAGATTTTTCAAGTTTTTTTTAATATAATTTTTTATTTTTCAAGTTTTTATTTAAATTTCAGTTAGATAACATACAGTGCAATATTAGTTTCAGGTGTACAATATGGTGATTCAACAATTCCATACATGACCTGGTGCACATGATGTCAAGTACACTCCTTAATCCCCATCACCTATTTAACCCATTCCCCCAGTCTTCATCTCCTCGTAACCAAGAATTTGTTCTCTATAATTAAGATTCTGTGTTCTAATCTCTTTTTTTTCCCTCTTTGCTCATTTGTTTTGTTTCTTAAATTCCACATATGAGTGAAATCATATGGTATTTGTCTATGACTGACTTAGTTCACATCCTAACAAATGACAAGATTTCTTTCCTTTTTAATAGCTGAATGATATTCCATTCTGTGTGTGTGTGTGTGTGTGTACCACGACATCTTCATCCATTCATCAATCAATGGACAGGTGGACTCCTTCCATATCTTGGCTATTAAATAATGCTGCAATAAACAGGGGTGCATGTATCCATTTGAATTAGTGTTTTTGTATTCTTTGGATACTTAGTAGCACATTTTTATGGATGGGAGGGTAGTTCTATTTTTAACTTTTTGAAGGAACCTCCATACCCAGATCACTAATTCTATCTTCTATCTCAGTTACCCTAGCTTTTAGAGAATTTAGATTAGGTTGGAACTCAGAGCATTTTGAACATCATCCCTGGTGGCTTTCACTTCTGTCCTAACTAATTCCGTTTTGTCATCCATGGCTTTCTCCAACCTAGCTATTGCTTGGGTAATTGTTAGCCTGAATTCCCTTTCCGACATATTGTCTATGTTGATAGTCATTAGCTCTGTTGTAGAAGGCCAATCCTCTCTGTATTTTCCTTCTGTTGGGCATTCCTCCTCCTAGTCATTATGATGAGAGATGGCTGAATGGATGTAGCTGGATGTATCAACCATGGTGCAGTCAAGGTGCACCCTGGAATGCTTCTGAGCAATAAGGAGTCCCCACCCAAAATGAGAGAAAAAAGAAAAGAACAAGAGAAAAGAGAGAGAGAGAGAGGCAGGGAAAAAAAAAGGCAGATAAAAGAGAAGGCTCAGCCCAAATGGGCCCCAACGTAAGATTTATGAAGTACACAAACAAAAACAGACAGACAAAAAGACTGATAAAATATATGACAAGAGAAAAAAGAAATATATATATAAATATACATATTATATATATATACATATATATATATATGCAAAAAAATAAAATAAAATAAAAGGACCTCGTCAAAAAGATCCCCAAGTATACGATTTATATACTATCAGGACAAACACAAATACACAAAAACACTGGTGGAAAAAAAAAAAAAAAGATGGGAAAGAGGTTATCAATTCTCAGTTTGGGTGAGGACGTTTATTTTGATTCTTCCTGTGTGTATCTGGATATATTTGTTAAAGGACTCAACTTTTCTGAGATAACAGGGGATTAAAAATTTGTTTACCTGTAGGGGTAGCATTTAATGGGTAAAAGGGATTACCCTGAAGTTTAACTCTATATGAATATTAAAAAATAAAAATAAAGAAAAGAATGAGCTAAACTAAACTAATTTTTTTAAAAGGAAGTGGTGATGCAACATGGGGGCTTAAGTGGGTAGGAGAAGAATAAATGAAACAAGATGGGATTGGGAGGGAGACAAACCATAAGTGACTCTTAATCTCACAAAACAAACTGAGGGTTGCTGGGGGGAGGGGGTTTGGGAGAAGGGGGTGAGATTATGGACTTTGGGGAGGGTATGTGCTTTGGTGAGTGCTGTGAAGTGTGTAAACTTGGTGATTCACAGACCTGTACCCCTGGGGATAAAAATATATGTTTATAAATAATAAAAAAATTTTAAAAATGGGAAAAAATGTAAAAATAAAATTTAAAAAAAAAAGAAAAAGAAAAACATGGGTGTATGTATCAAAAAGCTCAGGTAAAAACGTTATTATGGAATTTGATGTACTGGACATCTCACTGTGATGGTAAATAGGCTAAAAACTTATCTATATAAAAAAATGAACCAGTATAGTGGGAATGAATTAAAAATAAAAGTTGTGGTGAACCATGAGAGACTATGGACTCTGAAAAACAATCCGAGGGGTTTGAAGTGGCAGGGGGTGGGAGATTTGGGTACCAGGTGGTGGGTATTATAGAGGGCACGGATTGCATGGAGCACTGGGTGTGGTGAAAAAATAATTAATACTGTTATGCTGAAAATAAATAAAAAATTAAATAAATTAATTAAAAATAAATAAATAGATAGATAAATAAATAAAAATAAAAGTTGTATCTATGATGTAGTGGTGGTTGTTCTCTTGTCGGTTTTTTTGTTTGTTTTGTTTTGTTTTTGTTTGTTTGTTTTGTTTTGTTTTTGTTTGTTTGTTTGTTTGTTTTTGTTTGTTTGTTTGTTTGTTTTTCCTGGTTGGTTTTCTGGGAGAGGGACCTGCAATGTGGGTTTTCAGGCAATCTTCCCTGAGTTAAGTCCTCCTGCCCCCCTCTAGGGAGTGGGCTCTGAGGAAACCGGTTTTTCAGACTTTTGTTCTCTGGAGGTTTTTATATTTGTTCTTTTGTTTTCTTTCCCCTTGACAGCTTTTGATGGTTTCTGGAGGTTTAGAAGAAAGCAAACTGAACCCAGAACTCCCTCTCAGAGAGAAGTCTCAGTCTGTTCCCTTCTGGGTGTTGCAGAGCACATAAGTTCCCTCTCAGCCACTGGCAGAGGAGGTTCTGAGTTGATGTCCCTGGGGACTTAGGAACTCCTGCTTGTACCCAAAACCACAGCAGAGTCTGTCTGGGCAGCTTTAGACTGCCAGTGATGTTCCAAGCAGCAATCACTCACTGAGTTTTTCCCACTGGCCCGGGCTGGGAGTGCCTGGTCTTTCTGGATCCAAGAGCACCAGGCTGGCACCTTCATGCCCCTCTCTCGGGGCGAGGGGGGGGTTGTGGGGGCGCACATCTCAGGCTCTGATAGCACAGTACAGCGCGTGTGAGGACTGCAAAAATGCTGTGCTTCTGCTGGCTGGCGAGGCTCCCAGCGCCTCACGAGAACTGGACCCCACGCGTTCTCAGGTGCACTGGCATCTCAGGGTCCAAGACCTGGTTTCTCCGCCACACTCTCTCTGGCTCAGCACCAGGGGTGGCTGTCCTCTGTGTGGGGAATTAAGCCCCTGTCCCTAACTGGCCTGATTCCCACAATTTCCCCCCATGATCCTTTGCTCTTTTGGAGTGCTTTCAACCAGACTCCAAGTTAATGCTGGTCCCCAGATGCAGGGCACTCTCATATTGGGGTATTACTTTCCAATCGGTCACCTCTGGTGGCTTCCTCTCCCTTTTGTTTATCTTCCAATATCAGTCCGACGTTCCCACTCCGCTTTACCTGCCCACTGGCGTCTTCTGTTCCTGTAGAGATCCAGATGTGTATATTTCTGATCTCAGGCTGATTTCATGGGTGATCAGAGTTCTTTGGTAGGTAATCAGCTCACTTTAGGGTAAAGGTTGAAAGGACGCCTCCTCCTAATTCCCCGCCATCTTGTCTCCCCTGAATGTGTTTTATTTTTATGTAGTCCCAACAGCTTAATTTTGTTTTATTTCCCTTGCCTCAGGAGACATATCTAGAAAAATGTTATGCCTTTGCTGCATCCCAACGTTTTTGGACGATTGTGTTTTCAATTTTATTTGTTTCCATGTACTTTTATATTTCTTCTTTGAATTCTTGGCTTACCTACTCATTATTTAGCAGCATGTTATTTAACCTCCATATATTTGTGGTCATTCCAGATAGTGTCTTCTAATTAACTTCTAGTTTCATATCAGTGTAATCATAAAAGATGAATTGTATGACTTTGATTATTTTTTAATTTATTGGGCTTGTTTTGAGGCCTAATATGTGATATGATCTTGAGAATGTTACATGTGCTTTTGAACAGAGTGTATATTCTGCTGCTTTAAGATGGAATGCTTTGAATATGCATGTTAAATGCATCTGGTCTCGTATGTTGTTAAAGTCACCATTTCCTTATTGTTGTTGTTTTTTTGTTTGTTTGTTTGTTTGTTTAGCAGTCTGTCCATTGATGTAAGTGGAGTGCAAAAGTCTCCTACTATTTTGTATTACTTGAGTAATACAAATTGTAATACTCTAGTAATACAAATACAATATTCTAATTGTATTATAATTAGTTCTTTCATGTTTGTTATTTAGTGTCTTATGTATCTGTGCTCTCTTGCTGGGTACCTAATTATTTAAAATTGTTATCAGTTCTTACTGGATTGTCTTCTCTATTTTTTATCATATATTGTCTTTTTTTGTCTCTACTTACAGTGTTTCTTATAAAACCTATTTTGTCTGATGTATGTATTGTCACCCTTGCTTTCTTTTGACATCCATTTGCATAATAAATTTTTCTACATCCCCTTGTTTTCAATCTTCATATGGCTTTAGGTCTGAAATGATTCTCTTGCAAATAGCATATGAATAGGACTTTTTAAAAATCCATTCCATCAACCTATATCTTTTAATTAGAGCATTTAGTCTATTTGCATTCAAAGTAACCATTGAGAAGTATGTTTTTTTTTTTGTCATTTTATTACTTTCTTTCTTTTCTTTTTTTTGGTAGATCAATTCTGTTTCTTTCTTTTCTTGCTCTCTTATCTTGTCATAAGTTGGCTTCTTTCAGTGATATACCCAGATTCCTTTCTCATCATTTTTTGCCTATTTACTGGTTTTGATTTGTCATCATTAGTTTTATATATACCATCTTCTGCATATAGAATTATGTTTTAAGTTGATGGTCAGTTAAGTTTCAAATCATTCTTCACTATACCCCTCCATTTTAAGTATATGGTGTCATACTTTACATTCTTCTATTTTGTGAGTCCCTTGACTGATTTTTAGAGACATACTTATTTTTACATCTTTTTGTGTTTCTGATATTTCTTACTCTTACTTATAGCCTTTCCTTTCCACTCAAAGAGTCCCATTTAACATTTCTTGTGGGGCTGGTTTAGCGGTCATGAAATCCTTTAACTTTTGTTTGTCTGGGAAACTCTGCATTTCTCTTTCTGTTTTGAATGATAGCCTTTTTGAATAAAGTATTCTTAGCTGAATTTTTTTCCTTTTATCACTTTGAAAAATCATGCCACTCTCTCCTGGTATGCAAAGTTTCTGATGAAAATTCTGCTGATATCCCTATAGGGCTTCCTTTGTATGTTACTGTCTTTTTTCTCTTGGTAGTTTTAAAATTCCCCATCATTTATTTTTGCTATTTTAATTACTATGTTTCTCAGTGTGGACCTCCTTGTGCAGATTATGTTGTTGGAAAAATCTGTGACTTCTGGACCTGAATATCTGTTATGTTCCCCAGATTAGGGAATTTTTCAGATATTATTTCCTCAAATATATTTTCTGCCCCTTTGTCTATTTTCTTCTTCTTCTGGGACTCTTATTACATGAATGCTATTATGCTTGATGGAGTCACTGAGTTCCCCAAGTCTATTCTCTTTTTGTCTATTTCTTTTTTTTTTTTTCTCCCATTAGCTTGAGTATTTTCTGTTATTCTGTCCTTCAGGCCATTCTTCTGCATTCCATGGCATGCTGTTTATTCCATCTAGTGTATTTTTAATTTCATTTATTGTGTTCTTCAGCTCTGAATTGTTCTTTTTTGAAACACTTTCTCTTTGGTAAGTGTCTCACTGGTGTCCTCCTCTCTTTTCTCAAGTCCAGTGAGCATCTTTATGACCATTACCTTATTTTTGTTTGTTTGTTTGTTTTCTTATTATGTTCAATTAGCAAAAATATAGTAAATCACTAGTTTTTGATATAGTTTTCAACAATTTATTAGTTGCATATAACACCCAGTTCTCATCACAACACATGCCCTTCTTAATACCCATTACCCAGTTACCTCATTCCTCCATCCCCTCCCTTCTGTAACTCTGTTTCCTGGAGTCCTGAGTCTCTTGTGGTTTGTCTTCCTCTCTGATTTCTTCCCACTCAATTTCCCCTCCCTTCCACTGTGGTCCTCCATTCTATTCCTTATGTTTCACATATAAGTGAAATCATATGATAATTGTCTTTCTCTGCTTGACTTATTTCATTTAGTATAGTCCCCTCCAGTTCCATCCATGCTTAAGTGAATGTTAGGTGTTCATCTGTTTTTATGGCTAAGTAATATTCCATTATATACATGAACTACATCTTCTTTATCCATTCAGCTGTTGAAGGACATCTCAGGTTCTTCCATAGTTTGGATATTTTGGACATTGCTGTTATAAACATTGGGGTGCATGTACTCCTTCTTTTCACTACATCTATATATTTTGGGTAAATACCTAGTAGTGCAATTGCTGGTTCATAAGATAGCTCTATTTTTTAACTTTTGGAGGAAACTCCATACTGTTTTCCAGAGTGGCTGTACCAGCTTGCACTCCCACCAACTAGAAACTACAGAACATTTATGAATGATATTGAGGATGACACAGAGATGAGAAAAAATTCCATGATCATAGATTGGAAGACTAAACATTGTTCAAATGTCTATGCTTCCCAGAGCAATCTATACATTCAGTGCAATCTCTATCAAAACACCACTGAAATTTTTCAGAGACCTGGAACAACTTTAAAATTTGTATTGAAACAGAAAATATGCTGAATCACTAGGGGAATGTTATAAAAGAAAACCAAAGCTGGGGTCATCAGTGCCTGACGTCAAGCAGTATTACAAAGCTGTGATCATCAAGACATCTTACATAAGGAAGTGGAGCAGAATAGAGACCCCAGGAATAGACCCTCAACTTTATGGTCAACTAATCTTTGACAAAACAAGAAAGAATGTCCAATGGGAAAAAGACAGTCTTTTCAACAAATGATGCTGGGACAATTGGACAGCCACTTGCCAAAGAATGAAACTGGACCATTCTCCTACACCACACACAAAGATAAACTCAAAATAAATAAAATACCTAAATGTGAGACAGGGATCCACCAAAATCTTAGATGAGAACATAGGCAGTAACCTCTTTGACATCACCCAGATCAACTTCTTTTAAGACATATCTTTAAATGCAAGGGGAAAAAAGCAAAAAAAAATATATATATACTATCATTACTTTAAATTTTCTGTCAGACATATTACTTATATCTGTTTTGCTTAGGTCTCTTGCTGTGGTTTTATCCTGCTCTTTCATTTGGGGCATATTCCTCCATCTCCTCATCTTATCTATCTATCTGTGTCTGTATCTCTGTTAGGAAGGTCAGCAGTGTGTCCTGCTTTTGAAAATAATGGATAGGGTGCACACTATTAACAGAGTGGTGTTGGTCCTTTGTTAGAGGGACATGCCTCCACTGTTGGGACTGGGCAGAGAACACAGCCAAGCATGTGTGGGTGGTGAATTCAGTGCTCACAAGTTGTGCATGCTGACTCCACAAGGTTTGAACAATTCCCTCCAATATTGGGATAACCAGTGTGGGATTTGCAAAACATGTGCAGGTGGAGTGTGCAGTTTTATCAATGCACGTGCATCTTTTGCAGGAAGTGACCAGATGCTGCACTGCAAGGACCAAGGCCCCACAAAGCATACAGTCAGGAGGCTTTGTGTTGGCAAGATTTGTGGTAGTTATTTGGAAGAGGAGACCCACAGTGACAGGCTATAGGGGATGGGGCATGATGAAAGTAAGTTAGTGAATGCTGCTGCCATGCTGGCTTTTGCAGGTGGCTTTGTGTTTATGCTGTGAGTGGCGGTGGGGGACAGTAGATGGAAATAGCTCCTGTCAGCTCCTTTGTTCCTGGAGAAGTTCCCCAGTACTCACACTCTGAGTTTAGTGACTTTATTCCCAATGGAGTCTTCTAACAATCTCTGTCGCTCTGAGACCTGCTATGAGATTAGTAAGTAAGTTTTCCTCCCATATGCCCCAGTTGTTTTACAAACTGCTGCTTCTATACTGTATCTCTGAATGTTGTTGTTTGTGCTGTCTCTTTAAGGGTACCCTTAAACAGCACAGTATCCTCAGTATCCTCTTGTTCTCCTGGCTCTCCCAGAGAGGAGCTGACTTTTTTTTTTTTTTTTTTAATTCTAGGTTTAAGTCTTGTTGCTTGTAAGAATGTTCAAAAGTCAACCCCTCTGGTTGTCAATGGCAAGTGTTAAGGGGATTCATCTTCCATATGCAGGTTCCCCAGTTGAGGGTGTGTTTCTTGCCCCTCTCTTTTCCCATGGTGTCCCTCCCTCCTGAAAATATTTTGCAGATCCTTTAAACTACCAACTGTGTCTCTGCCATTCTTATCCTCTTCAATGTGACCTTTTCTCTACAGTGAGTTATGGAGTTACTTCTGCCGGTCTTTCAGTCATTTTCTGGGTTATTTACACTGATGGGAGAGTTATCTAGTTGAATCCATGGGAGAAGGTGAGCTTATGGTCTTCCTACCCTGCCATCTTTCCTAGGAGTATGAATATTTTGGATTTTATAAAGGGCAAATGTTGCCTGACATAATAAAAGCTCTTAAAATGAGAATGATTTTGTGTTTATGAGACAAAAGTCAATTATTCTTTCACAGATTGATGAAATATTATTTGACTTTTAAAAACTACATAGAGAAAATATACAAAAATAATTTGCATATTTTATAGAGTAAAATATTTGACTGTTGTATCAGAAAAATTACTTAGTTATGAAAAAAATCTTGAATCAGATCTTAAATTATATGTATGTCATTTAAAATTCTCCTCTCATTGACATATCAATTCAAAATACTCATCTTAGAGTAAAACTTTTATAGCTTCTAGGGTCTGGCATTAACCCAAGTATTTGTTTTACCACTGTATATATCCCAGGTTGCATGACCTCCCATCCATTTTTACTTTATAAGAAAGCTGGGAAATGTCAGAAACTATTTATTTTCCACTCTGGAAAGTGAATAATTTCCTTAACCAACGTGGAAGAAGAAAGAATGGTTTTAATTTGACAATAATTATTTAATCAAAACACAGACTATAAAAATAGCAAGTTTCATTTCTTAAAATACAATCATTTAAAATTTTCTTGCATCTTCAGTCATTATTTTTTGCTACTTGAAAGCAATAATGATGTTAATTCATTTATATATCCCAGCAAGTTTTTCACTCATAAGTGAAAAACTCTCAATAAGTAAATCTATTGGGAACTTCAGTCAATGAGAAAATGATTAATGGATAGAAGTAACAATACTATTGATTAAATATTTATATAGTCAAACTCCCCTAAATTATTTCCAAAGAACTTAAACAAATATTAAAATGTGGAGGAAGATGTTACATGCATCTCTGTTATTATGAGTCCCATCATAATCCCAGGTCATTAAGATTGGTTTGTCAAAAAAGTCATATTATTTTATAAAGATGTCACAGAAACATCTACTCCAAAGCTTTAAAGGAACTGGTTAAACAACTGACACCCAATTATTTATTTCATTGTTTCAATAAGCAGTTCTTCAATGCCTACTACTTAATTGGGTTTAGAATTATAGAGATGAATAAGACAGTGTATCTCTTTGATGGTCTCAGATATGTTGAAAGGTACAACATATTAAAAAACTATAATGCAAATACTTTGTTTTTTAATAGATGTGAGTAAAATATTTAAAGAGACTTCAGGAAAGAAAAAAAGGTATTTCACTGAGAAAATAAGTAAGGTTCACAGTATTGACATTTTAGGTGGCCCATGGAAGATGAAAAGTATTTAATAGGCATATGAAAGGATAAATGATAACATATTTATTACTCAGAACAGGAATTTTTTAAAAGCTGGAAAAAATACAAGAACACAGTGTATTCCAGGATTGAAAAATAGTGTAGTATGACAGTAAATGTGGCATGTGTAAATGATAGTCTTGATAGATCGGGCCAGAAAGATAGAAAAGACCAGACTTCCAATACTCTTAGATGCTATATCAAAGGGTTTAGATTTTAGCATGTATGTGGCAGAGGGCACTGAAGTTTTCTGTATGTGAGTGACATTAATACACTTGTGTTTTAGAAAGCTATTTTACAGGACAGTGTAGAGGTAGATTGGTGAATATGAGACTGTAGTTGGGAGATTTTTACAGCTGTTTAGGTACGAGCCTGTGAGAGACAAAATTAGAAGAATATTAGAAGGAACAAATTAAATAAAAATTAAGAAGATTTATAGTCTTAGAGTTTAAAATGAAAATGAGCTATAAATAGAATATACATGAACATTTAAATATGAGAATTGAAATAACTGAAGCAATGAGACCTTCTTTGAAATAAGAAAGGATAAATAGAAGATCTTGAAAAACAGCATTAGTATATAAGAAATTATAGGAGTAAATGGGAAAGGATCCAGGGGAGTGAAGAACATTGAGTCACAGTTCTCAGGGATAGAGGTAGAATGAAATGGTTGCATAGGAAGCCAAGAGAGGAAAGATTTCCACAAAAAAAAATGCCAGCTGTGTCAAATGTGAAATAAATGTCAAGTATAATGAAGTCTGATAAGGGAGTTTTTGAATTTAACAGAAGAGTGAAAGAGCTAATTTAAAGAGCAGTTGGGGGGCACCTGGGTGGCTCAGTTGGTTAAGTGCCCAACTCTTGACTTTCATTCAGGTCATGATCTCAGAATCATAAGATCAAGCTTTGCATCAGGTTCTGCACTGAGTGTGAAGCCTGCTTGGAATTCTCTCTCCTCCTCTCTCCTCCCCTCCTCATCCCCCTCCACACCCATATTTTCTCTTAAAAAAAAAAAGAAAATTAAATTAAATTAAAAAGAGCAGTTTAAAGAACTGAAAACCAAAAGTAAATTGGAGAGTTGAAGGATAATTAGTAGATGACAAATGGAAACAAGGTGAAAAGTCTACTTTCTTAATAAATTTGTGTAAGGGAGGAAATATATCAATAAGTTAAAGAGAGTGGTGCCTGGGTTGCTCAGCCAGTTGAGTGTCTGCTTTGACTCAGGTTGTGATCCCGGGGGTCCTAGGATTGAGCTCCACATTGGTCTCCCTGCTCAATGGGGAGTCTGCTTCTCCCTCTCCTTTTGGTTCTCCCCCTGCTTGTTCTCTCTCTCTGTGTGAAATGAATAAATAAAATGTTTTAAAAAATAAGTTGAGAGACATAATTGAGATATCTTCTCTCCCTCCTGCTTCTCTTCCTTTAAAAAAAAAAAAAAGGATTTTTTTTTATTTGAGAGAAAGAGAGAGAGAGTGTACACATGAGAAGGGGGGGTTGAAAATAGAGAGACAGAATCCCAAGCAGACTTTGCACTGACCATGAGCTTCACATGGGGCTCAATACCATGACCCTGAGCTCATGACCTGAGCCAAAACCAAGAGTTAGACACAACCAACTGAGCAATCCAGATATCCCTACTGTCCTTTTTCATATGTCCATTCACTTTCTTTTTTTTTTAATGGGAAAATTTAAACATAATTGTAAACTGAAGAGAAGGTATAACTGTAGGGGTATTGAAGACAGTGAGAGTGGTGGGGAAAACCCATAATTGATGGTTCAAGGCAACAGTAAATTAGACAGGATAGCGATTGATAACACTATGATAACACTATGATTTAAGATTTAAGACCCCCAGATTTGGAAACTGGCTTAAGTTTATATTCTTACTTTCCATTTAATATTTGTATGAATTTAGAAAGTTATTAGACACTTCAAGTTTCAACTTCTTTATCTGTAAGATGGGAGCAATAAAAATAACCACATCACAGGGCTATCATGAGAACGGAAGAACATGATACATTTCCTTGTACACAGTAAGTTATTCTTATTATTATTTATTATTTGACTATAAGAAGTTTTTCTTCAAAAAGGAGATAGGTTACCCTCTTCTCTAAAATAAATGAAAGGAGAGAAGTATGATTAAAGACATAGATAATTTTGTAAGTAACCAAGGACAATGTCAGTTTATTTTATTTCTGGATAAATATTTTATTTCTGGATTTATTATCTATATTCTCTGTGTGTGCATACATGCTATAGGGATAATATGCACATTTTACTTGGAAATGAGTAGCTTGGAAGGCCAAATTAATGATCTGACCATATTCATCTCTGATCAAATATTTAGGTCTTGCCCATATGTTTTAGTCATCTAGACTCAGATACAAAGTTTGAGGTTCAATAAAAGCCAACACAATCCACCCCACCTACCCTTCTCAACTGACCCTCTCCTCATGATAGATAGACTAACATATTCACATTTGTAGTAATAAAGTTAAGGACTATGCTCAAATAATTTTAAAAAGTAAATTGTGTGTTTTTATTTTTATTTTTTTTATTTTTTTTTAATTTTTTATTTTTTATATACATATATTTTTATCCCCAGGGGTACAGGTCTGTGAATCACCAGGTTTACACACTTCACAGCACTCACCAAAGAACATACCCTCCCCAATGTCCATAATCCCACCCCCTTCTCCCAAACAACCTCCCCCCAGCAACCCTCAGTTTGTTTTGTGAGATTAAGAGTCACTTATGGTTTGTCTCCATCCCATTCCCATCTTGTTTCATTTATTCTTCTCCTACCCACTTAAGCCCTCAT
>NC_081575.1:22573906-22590412 GCF_022355385.1 Mustela nigripes | reverse complement strand
ATGAGGGCTTAAGTGGGTAGGAGAAGAATAAATGAAACAAGATGGGATTGAAGGGAGACAAACCATAAGTGACTCTTAATCCCACAAAATAAACTGAGGGTTGCTGGGGGGAGGGGGTTTGGGAGAAGGGGGTGGGATTATGGACATTGGGGAGGGTATGTTCTTTGGTGAGTGCTGTGAAGTGTGTAAACCTGGTGATTCACAGACCTGTACCCCTGGGGATAAAAATATATGTTTATGAAAAATAAAAAATTAAAAAAAATCAATTTTCATGAGATTATGATGATATAATTAAGTAATTGAGGAAGAAGCGACAACTCCTATTACAGAAGAATTCCAAATAATATATAAAAGGGATAATGGAAATAGAAATTCACCATTAGAACACATTATTAATAATATCTGATACAAGAAGTACCAAGGGATAAATTTGGTAGGCAAAATTCTAGAAGAAACAAGATATTTCCATGGTCTTAAATCACTTACCCCAAAATATTTGCCAATTACAAAAGAGAAAATGATCAACACCATGCAAACCAAGGGATCAAGGTTAACACCCCTCATAATAAGACATTTTGAAATTATATAATGCCTAATAGTATGAACAGAGAAGGGCATGTTACCTCTATTACATTCTTACCAATAATAACATAATTCATTGCATCAGTTTAATCAAGGAAAAACATCAGGCAGACACAAATTAAGGGTCATTTTACAAAATAACTGAACAATATTCTTCATAAGTGTCAAAGAGTCATTGCAAGTACAACAAAAATACATTATTAGAAATAAGTAAAACACAAATGAAGTCTGTTAATATAGTTCATAGTATACTAATGCTCATTTCTTAGTTTCAATAATTGGGGGAGGTAGGTGAAGAGTATATAGGATTTCTTTGTACTATTTCTGCAAGTGTATGATTAAATTTGAAATTATCTCAAAATAATAGTTTGTATTTCTTTGGTGTTAGTTGTGATCTCTCCTCTTTCATTCATGATTTTATTTATTTGGGTCCTTTCTCTTTTCTTTTTGATAAGTCGGGCCAGGGGTTTATCAATTTTATTAATTCTTTCAAAGAACCAGCTCCTAGTTTCGTTGATTTGTTCTATTGTTTTTTTGGTTTCTATTTCATTGATTTCTGCTCTGATCTTTATGATTTCTCTTCTCCTGCTGGGCTTAGGGTTTCTTTCTTGTTCTTTCTCCAGCTCCTTTAGGTGTAGGGTTAGGTTGTGTACCTGAGACCTTTCTTGTTTCTTGAGAAAGGCTTGTAGCGCTATATATTTTCCTCTGAGGACTGCTTTTGTTGTGTCCCACAGATTTTGAACCGTTGTATTTTCATTATCATTTGTTTCCATGATTTTTTTCAATTCTTCTTTAATTTCCCGGTTGACCCATTCATTCTTTAGAAGGATACTGTTTAGTCTCCATGTATTTGGGTTCTTTCCAAACTTCCTTTTGTGGTTGAGTTCTAGCTTTAGAGCATTGTGGTCTGAAAATATGCAGGGAATGATCCCAATCTTTTGATACCGGTTGAGTCCTGATTTAGGACCGAGGATGTGATCTATTCTGGAGAATGTTCCATGTGCACTAGAGAAGAATGTGTATTCTGTTGCTTTGGGGTGAAATAAAAGTTAAAAATAAAACAAGGAAATCAGCAAGCAAAAAATCAAATACCAAAATCATAGGTTTAATACCAAAGAAAATACCCTTTTTGTTTAAAAAAAATGAATAAAACATTTAAACATTTAATTTAAAAGTCAGAGACTGTATGACTGAATAGAAAACATGACAATACTACTCACAAGAAAGACAGTATAAAAACACAGAGTGTAAGTAAAAAAGTGAGTGGGAAAAGGTACACTATCACACCACAAGCATAGGAATCTGAATGAGGTTGTATTAATATCAGATAAATTAGACTTCAGAACAAGGAGCATTACTGGACAGAAATAGAAATATATCATGATGACATAAATATTTAAGAAAAGATAATGATCTTTCTTGGGCACGCACATAATTATAGAGTTTCTAAATGCATGAAGGAAAAACTGACAGAAGTGAAAGGAGAAATGGACAAACCTATAATCATAGTTGATGTATTTAGCATCTATCTCTCAGTAACTGATGGGTAAGTGGACAAAAATTGGTTAAGGATATAGAATTTTGAATAAAACTCAAAATTGACCTCAGTGACAATAAAGTTCTACACCAGAAAACCCTGAGTATACATTGGGCTTCCACACTGTGGTATTGTAAATAATGCTGTAATAAACATAAAGGTGCACACATATTTTTGTACAAATGCTTTTTTTCTTTTAGTTAAGCAAAATTATACTTAAAGGAGTGATAATGACAACAAAAATGGATATACAGAAAAATTTTAAACTTCTAGAATAAATTATTTAAGTCCCTAATTTAAGAACCTATGAAAATGTTTTCAAATAAATCCAAATTAAGGAGATGGAAAGGAGTAATAAAATATAATCAGAAACAAATGAAATAGGAAACAATATAAAAAATTAACAAAGCTGGGGTGCCTGGGTGGCTCAGTGGGTTAAGCCTCTGCCTTCGGCTCAGGTCATGATCTCAGGGTCCTGGGATCGAGCCCCTCATCGGCCTCTGCTTGGCAGGGAGCCTGCTTCCCCCTCTCTCTCTGACTGCATGCCTCTCTGCCTACTTATGATCTGTCTTGCAAATAATTAAATAAAATCTTTTTGTTTGTTTGTTTGTTTTTCTTTTTTAAAATTTAATTTTATTTTTTTCAGTGTTCCAAGATTCATTCTTCATGCACCAAACCCAGTGCTCCATGCAATACTTGGCCTCCTTAATACCTACCACCAGGCTCACCTAACCCCTCACTCCCCACCCCTTCAAAACCCTCAGTTGATTTCTCAGAACCCACAGTCTCTCATGGTTCATCTCCCCCTCCAATGTCTCCTAATCTACTTTTCCTTGCATTCTCCTATGTCCTCCATGTTATTCCTTATGCTCCACAAGTAAGTGAAACCATATGATGATTGACTTTCTCTGCTTGACTTATTTCACTCAGCGTCATCTCCTCCAGTTCCGTCCATGTTGATACAAAACTTGGGTATTCAGGCTTTCTGGTGGAGGTGTAATATTCCATTGTATATATGGACCATATCTTCTTTATCCATTCGTCTGTTGAAGGGCATCTAGACTCTTTCCATGGTTTGGCAACTGTAGCCATTGCTGCTATAAACATTGGGATACAGATGGCCCTTCTTTTCACTACATCTGTATCTTTGTGGTAAATACCCAGTAGTGCAATTGTAGGATCATATTAAAAAAAAAAATTGACATGTGCTTACTTCGGCAGCACATATACTAAAAAGAAAAATTAACAAAGCCAAAAATTCTGTTCTCTGAAAGTTTAATAAAACATACACATGCTTAAAAAAAAAAAAAAAAACACGAGTGAAAGTGGTATTTAACTACAAACCTGGCAAACAGTAAAAGCAAAAACAGTCAGAAAACTGCAGGACTAGAAAGGCCCAAGCTCTCATTACCCTACAGGAAACAAAACAAAACAAGCAAGTAGGATTCTCCAAACCATCCTTTTTAGAGCTCTGGAAAACAGTTAAAGGTTTACAGAAACCAGGGGACCACCCAATTAGGAAAAAACAAAATGTTCAAAAGGATATAAAAGGTTAGTTGTTTTGTTATCTGACTTCTTCCCACATTCTTCTGGTGTAGAGACATTCTTGGTTTTGAAGTAGTAGCAGTCTACTTCCCAGATCTCACCCTTAAAACAGAAGGAGCAGGTAGACCTTATCTGAAAATTATTGTGTATGTTTGTTATAACCTTTTTAGGTGATACCTGAAGTAAGACACTCATAACTGTTTCTCCAAACTCAGAACACAGACAGGAAAATCAAGTACTTCTCTTAAAAGCTGGAAGGTGGGGGTGCCTGCGTGGCTCAGTGGGTTAAGCTTCTGCCTTTCACTTGGGTCATGATCCCAAGGTCCAGCCTATTGCTTCTTCCTCAATTATTTAATTATATCATCATATAGTCACTTCAAGGTGACTATAGAGCCATAGTACCTGAGGCAAGAGATTATGGGCAGAAATGTACAATAGACTTATGTCTGGAAAACAAGCTAGAGTGAGACTTCAGAAAATTAGGATGTTCAAAAAAAAGCCATATATATGGGAAAATTTATAAATTTCTATGTATGTTCAGGCAAGATACATATTCAAAAAGACCTAAGAAGACATTAAGTTTTTATGTTGGGCCACAGAAAAGAAGCAATCTGTACATTGGGAAATGTGATTTGGTGTTTTTGTGTGTTTTTTTTTTAATTTTGTTTGTTTGCTTTTCTCTTTTTTGTTGTTTATTTGTTTCCTTCCATTTGTCATAGCTCCTGGCATTCAAGGAAATCTCTACTAAAATATTACCTGACTATGAGTTAAAACAACAGAGATTTTAGTGATTATGCAAAATAAGAAATAGTCTTTGTAAAAATAGTTTGTAAAAGTCTCAAAACAAATGGAATATCACAACTTCTAATGACTAAAAAACACAGGAAGTCCTGGGGAAAAGGAGAATATGATTTGCAGTGTTACCACATTAAAATAGTTAAATTTCTGGAGCTTCTGCGTGGCTCCATTGTTTGAGCATTTGACTCTGGTCATAATCTCACAGGTCTTGAAATAGAGCCCCATGTTGGGCTCTGCACTCAGCAGGAAGATGGCATGAAGATTTTCTCCCTCTGCCCCTCTGCCTGCCGACTCTCTCTCCCTCTAATAAATAAATAAATATTTAAAAAAAAAAAAACAGTTAAATTTCTGGGGCACTTGAGTGGCTCAGAGGGTTAAATCTCTGCCTTCCACTCAGGTCATGGTCTCAGGGTCCTGAGATTGAAACCCACATCCCACTCTCTGCTCAGCAGGAAGCCAGCTTGCCCCCCTCTCTCTGCCTGCTTCTCTGCCTACTTGTGCTCTCTCTCTGTCAAATAAATAAAATCTTTTTAAAAAGTTAAATTTCTAATAGTCAATAGAAATTAACATTAAACAAAATAGACCAAAAAAAAAAAAAAACTCCCTGAAAAAATCTACACTTTTGACTCATAGCATTTAAGTGTGCTCAGCATCTAGTAGCCAGATTCGGGGTCTATAAAAGATAGAAATTCTATAAAAGATAGAATAAATATTCTATAACAAACAGATTTTTTTCCCCTTGATTGAGACTCCCTGCTACTCAGTGAGTAGCATCACCTAGATATTCAGGCCCTCTTTCTGATTCCTTTTTCTCTGGGAGTTGCCCTTCCCCTTCTGAGTGGTGACCCAGAAGTCTATGGAAAGTCTTCTGCTATGAAAGACTTCTCACATGCCTTCCTGTCAAAGTGCCACTCCAATAAATATTGTGTGCTACTGCCACCTTCTCTTTATGTCTTTTCCTTAAGGAAAACCCAAATCTTTCAACTGACTGCAGGTGTTCATCAAGCTGCTTGGATTAGTGGGCTTATTATTTTCATCAGATTTGGAAACTTTTCAATGATTATTTCTTCAATACCTTTTTTATGATATATGTCTTCCTTTTGTCTTTGGTGACCAATTATACATACGATTTGCTACTTGACATTGTCCCACAGATTACTGATTTCTGTGTATTTTCTATTTTGATTATCTTTCCTTCTGTTTTATATTTATAATTTGCATTGAGATGTGTCCACATTCACTAATCTTTCTTTCTGTAGTGTTTAACATGCCTCTGTTAACTGTATTTGCTTAGCATATTTATAGTTTTCATCTTTGTAAATTTGATTTATATCTTTTTATTCTTCATGTCTCTAACCTTTTTTTTAAAGATTTTATTTATTTATTTGACAGAGAGAGATCACAAGTAGGCAGAGAGGCAGGCAGAGAGAGAGAGAGAGAGAAGGAAGCAGGCTCTCCACTGAGCAGAGAGCCGATGTGGGACTCGATCCCAGAACCCTGAGATCATGACCTGAGCCGAAGGCAGAGGCTCAACCCACTGAGGCACCCAGGTGCCCCCATGTCTCTAACTTTTTAAGGTAATGCAGTTACAATAATTTTTATGTACTTATCTGCTACTCTTGAACACTCTCATTTCTAGATTGGTTTCTGTTTATTGATTTCTGTTACCATTTATGATTTACCTTCCTGCTTCTTTCCATACCTGGCATTTTTTAAATTACATTCCACTATTGTAGATATATTGTTTTAAGTTTTGGAAATTTTTATTTAACTTTAAATAATCTTCGTATTTTTTATGGGACACAGTTAAATTACTTAAGAACAATTTAATCTTTCAAAACTTGCCTTTAAGATTAGTAGGCAGAACAAGGACAATGCTCAGTCCTGGGCTAAGTATTTCTCCCCTATGGAGGCAAGATCGTTGTCTGTACTCTACCTAGTGAGCCATGGGTCATGGAGCTTTCCAGTTTTGCTGATAGGAAAAGGCACTGTTCCTGGCCCTGTGTGAGTACTGAACACTCTTTCATTTATTCCTTTTGTGTGATTTGCTTCTGGACTTGGACTATTTCTTCACAAGCAAGTTCTCATGAGTAACTGAATGGAACCTTTTTCAGAGATCTGGAGTTCTCTGTGCTACAGTCTTGTCTCTTAAATTCTATTCTGCAAATCCTATGCCCTTTGGGGCTCCAGCGCCTCAGTGCAGGGGTTCACTGGACTTGTTCTGGCTTCCCTTTCCCTGGGTCACATACTGGAAACTGTCTCCAGTAAACTGGCACAATTATATATCTCAACTTGTATAGATCAGGCCCTTCTCTGCCTGATATCAAGTGTCTTAAAAGCTGTTGTTTAATAAATTATATCTCTTTTTAAATTTTTATTTCAAGAGGGATGACAAATACCCTTTACACCATGATGAAAATACCATAATTTTAATTCAAGTATCAATTTTCATAATCTTCCTGCCTATTCATTCACTAGTGTCTTAACTTCTTTGTTTTATTTTGTCCACACTATAAAGTTGTTAACTGATGTAACACCATTCTGGTAGGAACTTGCTCAGCCATACATTGATTTTTTTATTTGATAAGTTTCATTAAATTACATTTTTCTAGATAATAGTTCATTATATATGCTTTATTGGATGTATTGAAATACAGTTGTTCACAGTGTTATGAGTTTTAAAAATCTAAAATGTAATTACTATAATATCTTCTTTTATATTTTATACTAACTATACATTATTTCATTTGTTTTCAAAAATTAGTCTACAGCTTTAATATTTGTTAATAAAAATGATTTTAATTTTGTAGCTATTGTAATTATTTATAAATTTTAGTGTTTTAAGATACTATAACATGTTAGCTTCAACATGTGGTTTACATTATCATTTTTCTCAATTATTAAATTAAAAATTTACATCCTTACTTTTTTCTTTAGTAACATACATCTAAAAATATATTTTCTATAAGATTTTAGGTACAGTATTTTAACGATAATTTGGTTTTGAATATTCAAAAATTTCTTCATTATTTACTTTTTTAAATCCTGTGTTTTACTTAGAAGAGTGGTTTAAATTTTTGAATTTGTGGAAATCACAGCTACATATTTATCAGTTTCTAATTTATTACATTGTTGTGGAAGAATGGGGTGTGGCCCATATAGTAACAGTTCTTTATTTTACTTTTGATTTGTTCTATAGATAGTTTCATTGTCATTTCTGTAAGTTTTCTATGAATTCTAAATAAACACGAATTCTGCAAATGGTGGTTGCAATTTCTACATATACTAATTGGATTGATTTTTATTTTATTATGTCTTCTATAAATATATTTTTAATTTTTATTTATTATTTTAAATTTATTTTCAGTGTTCCAGAATTGATTGTTTATGCACCACACCTAGTGCTCCATGTGCCCTCCACAATACCCACCACTAGGCTCACCAAATTTCCTACCACCCTCCCCTCCAAAACCCTCAGTTAGTTCCTCAGAGTCTGAGTCTCTCATGGTTTGTCTCTCCCTCCAATTTCCTCCAATTCCCTTCTCTTCTCTATCTTCCCATGTCCTCTGTGTTATTCCTTATGCTCCACAAGTAAGTGAAACCCTATGATAGTTGACTTTGCTAGACTTATTTCACTAGCATAATCTCTTCCAGTCCCATCCATGTTGATATAAAAGTTGGGTATTCATCCTTTTCTGATGGAGGCATAGTATTCCGTACTATATATAACCACATCTTCTTTATCCATTCGTTCATTGAAGGGCATCTTGGTTCTTTCTACAGTTTGGCAACTGTGGTCATTACTGCTATGAACATTGGGGTAGAGATGGCCCTTCTTTTCACTACATCGGTATCCTTGGGGTAAATACCCAGTAGTGCAATTGCAGGATCATAGTGAAGCTCTATATTTAATTTCTTAAGGAATCTCCACACTGTTTTCCAAAGTGGCTGCACCAACTTGCCTTCCCACAAACAGTGTAAGAGGATTCCCCTTTCTACACATCCTTTCTGACACTTGCTTACTGCCTTATTAATTTTGGCCATTCTAACTGGTGTAAGGTGGTATCAATGTGGTTTTAATTTGATGTCCCCAGTTCTGTTTTTCTTTTTCAACATTTCCTTAGCAATTCGGGATCTCTTCTGATTGCATACAAATTTTAGGATTGTTTTTTCCAGGTCTTTGAAAAATGTTGGTGGAATTTTGGTTGGAATGGCATTGAAAATACAGATTGCTCTAGGCAGTATAGACATTTTAACAATGTTTATTCTTCTGATCCATGAGCATGGAATGGTCTTCCATCTTTTTGTGTCTTCTTCAATTTCTTTCATGGGTGGTCTGTAGTTCCTTGTGTACTGATCTTTCACCTCCTTGGTTAAGTTTATTCCCAGGTATCTTATGGTTCTTGATGGTATAGTAAATGGGATCAATTCTCTAATTTCCCTTTATGTATTTTCATTGTTAGTGTATAAGAAAGCAACATATTTCTGTACATTGATTTTGTGTCCTGTCACATTATTGAATTGCTGTATGAGTTCTAGGAGTTTGGAGGTGGAGTCTTTTGGGTTTTCGACAGAAAGTATCATGTCATCTGAGAAGAGAAAGGGTTTGACTTCTTCTTTGCCAATTTGGATACCTTTTATTTCTCTTTGTTTTCTGATTGCTGTTGCTAGGACTTCTAATAGTATGTTGAACAAGAGTGGTGAGAGTGGGCATCCTTGTCATGTTCATGATCTAAAAGAGAAGGCTGTCAGATTTTTCCCATTGAGGATAATATTCACTGTGGGTTTTCATAGATAGATTTTATGAAGTTGAGGAATATTTCCTCTATCCTTATACTTCAAAGTGTTTTAATCAGGAATGGATGCTGTATCTTGTCAAATGTTTGTTTTTTTTTTTTTGTTTGTTTGTTTGTTTTGTTTTGTTTTTGCTGCATCAATTGAGACCATATGGTTCTTCTCACTTCTCTTAATGATTTATTCTATCACACTGATTGATTTGTGAATGTTGAACCACTCTTGCATCATATGGATAAATCCCACCTGGTCATGGTGGATAATCTTTATAATGTTCTGTTGGATCCTATGAGCTAAGACCTTGTTGAGAATCTTGGCATACGTATTCTTCAGGGATATTGGCCTGAAATTCTCCTTTTTAGTGGGGTCTTTGTCTTGTTTGGGGATCAAAGTCATGCTCACTTCCTAAAAAGAGTCTGGAAGTTTTCCTTGTGTTTCAGTTTTTTGAAACAGCTTCCGAAGAATAGATATTGTTTCTTCTTTGAAAGTTTGGTAGAATTCCCCAGGGAATCCATCAGGTCCTGGGATCTTGTATTTTAGGGTTTTTTTTTCCCTTATTTAATAAACATATATTTTTATCCCCAGGGGTACAGGTCTGTGAATCACCAGGTTTCCACACTTCACAGCACTCACCAAATCACATACCCTCCCCATTGTCCATAATCCCACCCCCTTCTCCCAAACCCCCTCCCCCCAGCAACCCTCAGTTTGTTAGGGTTTTTTTTAAATTTATTTTTTATTTATTTTCAGCATCACAGTATTCATTATTTTTTCTCCATACCCAGTGCCCCAAGGCTTTTTCATCTTAAGACATATTTAACATATTGATTTTATTTATAATATTTAATAAAACCTGTGAAATCTTGGTAAGTCCGATTATATTCTGCTTTTTTTCTGATTACTGTAACTCATAGGGTTTATTTATTTTTAGGATATTCATTTTTATCTATAAGTTAATGTTTCTTACAGCCTCATCTGTCTTTTTGAGCCCTGTGTTGAAGTTGTGCTTTTCTAGAGGAAATTTGCAGTATTTTACTAGTTTATTGATACAGTATCAAGCTTGGATTTCTTCAGGATGAATTCTCTAAGTTTTTTCAGACAAATAATGTGAATTTAAGACTGCATATTGGCATATGGCCTTACATTAATTATCGCTAGCTACATTAAAAAAAAAAAAACCCTAAAACATGTGGCTTAAAAAAAAAACACACTTTCTTCCTCCCACAATATTCATGTGTTAGGAATCTAAGCACCATGTAGCTGAGTATTTTACTTTATAGGGGCTCATAAGACTGCAAGCAAGGTTTCAGCAAGGGCTCCATTCTTCTGTGAAAACATGATTAAACAATGATCTACTTCCAAGCCCACTTACATACTTCTTAACAGGAATCAGTTCTTCAAAATTTGTTGAACTGGCAGTCCCTCAGTTCCTTCCAGGTTGAATCCCATATAATACAGTTTTAGTACTGAGAGTGGTTCAAGGAGAACAGAATTTTAAGGATGAGCTTTCTGAATTGGCTCTGGAATTGAATCTCTAATCTATGTGTAAAGATGCTAATGACTTTTCCTATAATAAAGAAAGCACTGATAGTCTATGGTGTGATCTGCTAACACAGATATGCAAAATATCACCATTGGATAATCCTAATCAACCACTTATAATAAGAGGTTATGTAACTATGTACATAATGCTTTTGAATAGTTTTGACTAAATAGTAAATATATTGAAATTGGCTAATTGTTCTTAATGTCTCTGGACTAAGTGGGGGAAAAAAGAACAAGCTCAAGGATATGAATTCCCAGATCAAAAGCCACACAAATGATCTGAAATATTCTATATAAGCTTTGAAGGAGATACTTCAGAGACACCTGTGTGGTTCAATTGGTTAAACATCTGCCTTTGACTCAGGTCATGATCTCAGGGTGCTGAGATTGAACCCTGTATTAAGCTCCCTGCTCAGGAGGGAGTCTGTTTCTCCCTCACTCTTTGTTCCTCAATGCCCCCCCCCACTCATGTGCACACACACTCTCTCTCCCTTTCTCTCTCTTTCAAATAAATAAATAAAAACTTTAAAAACATATTAAAAAATAAAGGATATATTTATTATATAACAGGGCCTAAAATGCTGGAAATCAACCCCAGAAAGTCATCTTGAATCTCAACACAATTTGAATTTCCAGCCTTATAAGATGAATAAGATTTCAGTGAGGGCATTGGCTGGCAAGGAATGGTGTCCTAAAAGTTGAAATGCAGACAAGTAGAAGGATATTCATGAAGTGGGTGATATTGAGTCCCTAAATTCTGATGAGTTTTCTTTGCCAATTAAAAAGCACCTCTAGTGTAGTTTGGTGTCCTGAAAACAATGCTGATACTTCTCAAGACCCACCCATGTCACACCTCTTTTCTTCTAGACCTACATACAACTAGACTCAATTTCCAGCAGGCCCCTGAAGGAAGGTACAAAATATGACCCATGAGAAGTTGTGCTATACTCCAAAATAACTACTGATTCTTTTTAAATTTTATATGACATAAATCTTGGTACCATGTGGGAATGGATCCTAAGGAAGTGAAATAATGTTGGAAGAAAAATAAATTTTCATCAGACCAGTTTTATTGATATACTTTTACTAAGCAGAGATTCTGCATTTACTGTTGTAGCTCAAGGAGTTAGAAGAGCTCTAGCAGTTTTTTTTTTTTAATTAGTTGGCTGAATAATGGATCAAAAGATGTTCCACTAAGAATGATTTGGAAGTGCCACACATGCCTTAGATTAATATAGAGGAAGAGCCTCAAAGTCATGGAGATATTGGAATGTTAGAGTGGATTTGTCATGTAAGAACTACTTATCCACATAAGGAAGACTCAAGTGACACACATTTCACAATTGTGAGAAATATATTTGTCATTTGCCAGATTAAATAGACATGAAGGAAAAATACACTATTAAAAAGAAAAAAAGAAAAAGCACCACTATTTATATGTTGGCCATTATTTAATGCTAAGAAATGCATGCTCCAAACAAGTTATTAAAATTGTGAGCCTGCTTATATCAAATAATGCAGACCTAAAATACAAAATGATAAATTTGATTATAAATGGAAATTTTAAATCTGCAAATATTTTTGATGATTTGACACAAATTTTCCATTAATTGATTCATCAGTCAAAAATGGCAAGATTTATAGAAGGCATCATTCTTAAAGGGTCTAATCACCAAGAACATCTAATAATTGCAAACATTTATGCCCCAAATATGGGAGCAGCTAACTACATAAGACAACTGTTAATCAAGATACAGAGTCATATTGACATTACTACATTAATTGTAGGGGGGTCTGAATATGCCACCCTCAGTAATAGGCATATCATCCAAACAGAAAATCAATAAAGAAACAAGAGCATTGAATGGCACATTGGACAAGATGGACCTCATAGATATAACAGAATGTTCCACCATAAAACAACAGAATACTCATTCTTCTCGAATGCACATGTAACTTTCTCTAGAACAGACAACATACTGAATCACAAATCAGGACTCAACTGATACCAGTTATTCCCTGAATATTCTCAGATCACAATGCTTTGAAACTGGAACTCAACCACAAGGAAAAGTTCAGAAGGAATTCAAACACCTGGAAACTAAAGACCACCTTGCTTAAGAATGTTTGAATCAATGAGGAAATCAAAGAAGAACTTAAACAATTCATGGAAACCAATGAGAATGAAGACACTTTGGTCCAAAACCTATGGGATACAGCAAAGGTGGTCCTGAACGGGAAATACATAGCCATCCAAGCCTCCCTCAAAAAAATTGAAAAATCCAGAATACACCAGCTGTCTTTACACCTTAAAGAACTGGAGAATCAACAACAAATTAAACCAACCCCACACACAAGAAGGGAAATAATCAAGATTAGAGCAGAGATCAATGACTTAGAAACTCGAGATACAGTAGAATGCATCAATGAACCTAGAAGCTGTTTTTTTGAGACAATCAATAAGATCAATAAACCAGTGGCCAAACTAATCCAAAAGAAAAGAGAGAAGAACCAAATTAATAAAATTATGAACAAAAGGGAGAGATCACAACTAACACAAAGAAAATAGAAAGAATCATCAGAAATTATTAACAGTTATATGCCAGTAAGCTAAGCAACCTAGATGAAATGGATGCATTCTGGAACCTCTAAATTTCCAAAACTGAATAACGAAGAAACTGACAACCTGAATAGACCAATATCTCGTAATGGGATTGAAGTAGTGATTAAAACCACCCATGGAATGGGAGAAGATATTTACAAATGACAGTACAGACAAAAGGTTGATATCCAGGATCTATAATGAACTCCTCAAACTCAACACACAAAAAACAATCATATCCAAAAATGGACAGAAGACATGAACAGAGACTTCTCCAATAAAGACATACAAATGGCTATCAGACACATGAAAAAATGTTCAGCATCACTAGCCATCAGGGAGATTCAAATTAAAACCACACTGAGATATCACCTTACACCAGTTAGAATGGTCAAAATTAGCAAGACAGGAAACAACATGTGTTGGAGGGAATGTGGAGAAAGGGGAACTATCTTACACTGTTGGTGGGAATGCAAGTTGGTGCAGCCTCTTTGGAGAACAGTGTGGAGACTCCTCAAGAAATTAAAAATAGAACTTCCCTATGACCCTGCAATTGCACTACTGGGTATTTACCCCAAAGATACAGATGTAGTGAAAAGAAGGGCCATCTGTACCCCAATGTTTATAGCAGCAATGGCCATGGTCTCCAGACTGTGGAAAGAACCAAGATGCCCTTCAACAGACGAATGGAGAATGACCATGGATTATTATAAGCTTAACTGGGTGGTGACTCCAATTGCAGCTGTTATATCAGATATGACTGCATTACATAAGCAAATTATAACATTTCCTATTACCTTCTCTGCAGCTAGTGATCTGGCAAATGTCTTTTTCTCTATCCTCTCTAATAAAGAACAGCATAAGCTATTTTTGTTTGGTGAGCAAAGCCAGAAATGCATTTTCTATCTTACTGAAGGGCTATATGAACTATCCAGCTCTAGGTAATAACTTAGTTCACAATTATCTTGATTGCCTTTCTCTTCCATAAGATATAACACTGGTCCATTACATGAGGATTTTGTTGATGGGACCTACGGAGTAAAAATAAAAATTACTCTAATCTCATTGTCAAGATGTTTATGTGACAGAAGTAGGATATATATCCCAGGGAATTCAGTGTATTTCTACATCAGTAGAATTTCTAGGGATCCAGTGGCATGGAGAATGCCAAGGTACCCCTTCTAAGGTTAAAGATAAGTTATTATATATGACCCTTCTACAACCAGAAAAGAGATGCAATGCTTAGTGGGCCTCCCTGGATTTTCATGGTGACTGTTCTCATTTAGTTACATTTATCAAGTTCATTTACTGAATAGCCCTGAAAGCTATTAGTTTTGTGTGGAGTCTAAAATAAGAGAATGCTCTGTAATATGTCCTGGCTGCTATGCAAGCTTCTCTGCCAGTTGGGCCATATGACACCTCAGATCGAATGGTGCTTAAGTGTCAGTGGTAGGTTCTTAGGAGCCTCCAGCAAGTTCCCATAGGTAATTGCAGAAAAGACTCTGAGAATTTGGAAGAAAATCCCTGTCGTTTTCTGTAGATAAGTACTCTTTTTTGAGAAAAAAAGCTCTTGGTCTGCTACTGGGCCTTAGTAGAAAATAAATAAGGTGCCCGGGTGGCTCAGTCATTAAATTTTTGCCTTCAGCTCAGATCATGATCCCAGGGTCCTGGGATCATTCCCCTCATCAGGCTCCTTGCTCAGTGGGGAGTCTGCTTCTCCCTCTCCCTCTTCCCTTCCCCTGCTTCTATTCCCCCTCTCACTGTCTGTCAAATAAATAAATAAATAAATAAATAATATTTTTTTTTAAAAAAGAAAAGAAACAGTTAATCGTGGGCCACCAAATTAAATCAGCTGCCATCTAAACTGTTAGAGTCACCAAGCTATAAAGTTGGGCATGCCCAGCAGCACTCCTGCATTATGTGGAAGTTCTATACAAATTGAGCTAAGAAAGTCCTCAAGACACAAGAAGTTACATGAAGAAACATTCCAAATAGACTGTTCCCAATTTGCTATATTACCTCCTCTCTTCTATCTTGTACCTATGGTCTTATATGGAGTTCCCTATGATCAGTTGAAGGGGAAGAGAAGACTTGAGCCTGGTATATAGATGGTTCTGCATAATTTGCAGACATCACCTGTAATTGGACAGCTACAGTAATACATCCCCTTTCTCAGACATCTTGGAAGGACAATAGTGAAGGGAAATCTTCTAAGTGTGTAAAATTTTAAGAAATACGCCTGGTTGGTCACCTTGCTCAATAACAAAGTGCATGTAATTGCGGAGATAAATGTTATATATGGGTTCAGCAACATGTACTTCAATTTACCAAGGTCAACCTGACTACAGTCACTGCTGAGTGCCCAAACTGCCAACAACAGAGACCAACACTGAGTCCTCAATATAACATTATTCACTAGAGTGGGCAGCTAGCTAACTGGTGGAGTTTTATTACATTGGATCACTTTCATCATTTACTTCATAATAAATGAAGTGCAACAGTGAGCCTATGCTCATGGAATTCACTGTTCTTACCATGTTCACCACCATCCTCATGTAGCTATCAATAAAATGGTGGAAGAGGTAGTATGCTATAAAATAACTCAAGAATTTGGGGATTTATGAATGTTTTTGTGATATATCCTCCACAGTTTTTGGTAGTTAGTTTTCTTTTAATCTTTGCTTTTAACAGAATGAATTGTAATTATCTGTTTATGCACCTATCTTCTTCATCCCACTGTGGGCTCTTTTATGTTGAGATCCTATATAATTAATATTTATTTTCCCAGAAGTTAGCACATACCTGCTTGAAAGCTTATGGTAGTAAAATCAAATGTTTATTTAGTGAACTAAATGAATATATGAATAAATGAACAAGACATTTAAATGAGAGGTTTTGTTCAGTTGCAATCACAGAAAATTGACACACCAGTTAAAAATATATGGAACTAGAGCATATCATGCTTAGCGAAATAAGTCAAGCAGAGAAAGACAACTATCATATGATCTCCCTGATATGAGGAAGTGGTGATGCAACATGGGGGCTTAAGTGGGTAGGAGAAGAATCAATGAAACAAGATGGGATTGGGAGGGAGACAAACCAT
>NC_081575.1:22564643-22573806 GCF_022355385.1 Mustela nigripes | reverse complement strand
AGGAAAAAAAAAGGTTTGCTTTAGGAGCCAAGTATTTTAGATTATACTTGGAAAGGACAATGTCTCTTTCCTAAACCAAAGAAAATGCTTGTAAAAGACACTTTTTGTCTGTGTAGGTCTCAACGAAATAATGACTAAAATTTTACTGCCAACAAGATATATGTTTATGAAAGGATAGATCAAGGTAAATTTTTCCTGTGTTTCTGGAAATACAAATGTATCATATAAATACCTAACTTTGGAATAATTGACTGTAAAATAGAATATGTAAAATGTATCCATTCCTAAGTAATTGAAATTGAAATATATTGCACATGATTGTTACATTTTCAATTGCTTTCTAATTCACCACATCCTTTATTACTGAAAAAAAACAGTTATTATCAATAAAGTGTAAATGCCCTGAAATCTGAAAATAAGAGAGGAATAGCCAATTTTAGAAAGAACCCAAAAAGTTCTCTTACTATGAGCCCTAATACATTAACACAGATAATTGGAAATTGCCACAACCAAAGAAATGAGTTTAGATATTACTGATTTCAAAAAACATGTCTCCTAATCTCAGACCATCTTGCAATCCCTGCATGAAAGTCTTGCTATTTGAATTTATCAGTGGTTATGGATACCTCCTTGCTTGGATATTTCAATCTGCTTTCTAACTGAGGAAGAACAGACTCTAACAATTTTCTTTTTCCTGACCCTGCCCAGCCTGATTATGATTAAGTTCAAGAAACAAAATTCTGCTACCTCAGCAGCAGCCAACTTATGGGAATCTAAATCTTTTTCTAAAAAAAGCTAGACTGTAATAAAAGATACAAATGTGACTCCGTCCTCTTTAGAAATAGATTTGCTGATGTAGAAGATCATTAAATACATCTTAATAATGATTTATTATTATTAGCTAACTTCTATGTAGAGTTCATGGAGTGACCTGACATATTGCCTTAGAAACAAATACATTATACAGAATATTTTTAATCTTCTTCTGAGTGCCAGTAACTCATTTAACTAAAATAATAATAATAGCAGTGGGACCCAATAAATAATGAGGTCTATTTGATGATTTTCCACAAAGATATGGGTGTAGTATTTAAAATAGAAAAAAAAGGAGGTCACCTTGCTCTTAAGTCATCCATATACTTTGTCTTTGATTAAGAATATAGAGGTCACAAGGGAATTTTTTGGAAAATCAAAGAGAAAATTTGTCTTCACAGTTCATTAATAGGGTCTCTTAAATAAAAAGAACTTTCTATTTAGGAAATTGTATCAATTATGTACTGTGCTAGAATTTTTCCAACTACATTTTGAACATGTTAAAATGAAAAAGAGTTTGGAATAATAAATAAAATATTGTGTGTTGCTTCTTAAATCAAATTGTTCGTTGCATTAGCAGTTTTACATTTTAATGAGAAAACTTTCAGTCACAAAGGAAATGGCATATCAAAGAAATCTACATTATTTTTGAATTCCTAAGACAAATAACCATGGGTTCTTTTCTACCAGGTTTTACAATGTAATTGTCATGACAGATCTCCTGTATTCCTCAGTCTAGTTCACAAATCTTGGAGCATTCCAGATATGATGATAATAATTACTTAGTATGAAATAAAACTATTAGAAAGCTCAGAGATTTTTAAAAATATCATTGTTATCTAAAATAGCGAGAGGGAACATTGCTCTCCATTTCTCCTTAAGGAAATGACCTAGGTGTTTTATAGAAATTATCTCTAAGCATGATACTACAAGTCGTCAATCTATTATATGCCCCGAGTGGATAGGGTGAATCAATAATAAATGTTTATCAAGTAGAATTAAAGTATTTTTAAAATAATTTTTAAAAATTTATTTGACAGACAGAGATCACAAGTAGGCAGAGAGGCAGGCAGAGAGGGATGAGGAAGCAGGGTCTCCATGGAGCAGACAGCCCGAAGTGGGGCTTGATCCCAGGACCCTGGGATCGTGACCTGAGCCAAAGCAGAGGCTTTAACCCACGAAGCCACCCAGGTGCCCCTCAAGTAGAATTACTCGCAAATTATAACACTGTTTTTGAAGAAATATTATCCCAGAGATCAGCCTTAGGGAAAAACATATTTTATTTGTTAATTTAATTGTTATGAAAGTATTTATTAAGAACTACATATTACAGTGATAAATAAATGAAAAGTGAAAAAAAAAAGAATATTACAGCTTTGTAATATAACTTGGAGTCTGGAATTGCCTCCAGCTTTGCTTTTCTCTTCCAAGGTTGCTTTGGCTATTTGCTGGCTTCTATGATTCCATACAAAATTTAGAATTGTTTGTTCAAGTTCTGTGAAAAATACTGTGGGTATTTTAATAGAGATGGCATTAAATGTGTAGATGGCTTTGGGTAGAATAGACATTTTAATATATGTTCTTCCAATCCATGAACATAGAATGTCTTTCCATTTCTTGGTGTCATCTTCAAATTCTTTCATCAATATTTTATAGTTTTCAGAGAACAGGTCTTTCACCTATTTGCTTAGGTTTATTCCTAAGTATAGTATTACTTTTGGTGCAATTGTAAGTAAGATTGCTTTAATTTATTTTTCCGCTGCTTCATTATTGGTATATAGAAATGCACCATATTAAACAGTATCATGTCATCTGCAAATAATGAGAATTTTACTTCTTCCTTATCAATTTGGATATAGTTTCTTTTTGTTGTCTGATTGTTGTGGCTAGGATATCCAGAACTATGTTGAAAAAAAAAAAAAACTGGTGAGAGTGGATATCTTGTCTTGCTCTTGATCTTAGGGCTAAAGCTTTCAGTTTTTCCCTCTTAAGAATGATGTTAGATGTGGATTTTTTATATGAGGCCTTTATTGCATAGAGAAATATTCCCTCAAAACCTACTTTTATTATTGCTGTTGTTATTTTGCACAAATAGATGTAATTTTTCAAATGTTTTTCTGCTTTTATTGAAATGATCATATGGTTCTTATCCTTTACCTTATTGATGTGATGTATCACATTGATTGATTTGCAAATATTAAACCATGCTTTCAACCCAGGAATACATAAAAGTTAATCATGGTGAATGATTTTTTTTAATTTATTGTTGGATTCAGTTTGCCAGTATTTTATTGAGAATTTTTGCATCTCTGTTCAACAGGGATATTGGCCTGTAGCTCCCTTTTTAAAGTGGTATCTTTATCTGATTTTAATATTGGAGTAATTATGGATTCACATAATGAATTTGGGAGTTTTCTTTCCTTTTGTATTTTTGGGAATAGTTTGAGAAGAAAAGGTATTGACAATTCTTTAAATGTTTGGTAGAATTCTCCTGTAAAGCCATCTGGCCCTGGAATTTGGTTTGTTGAGAATTATTTGGTTAATCATTCAATTTCTTTGCTGGCTGTCAGTCTGTTCAAAATTCTTATTTCTTCCTATTCCAGAATTGATGGGCTACATGTTTCTAGGAATTTATCAATTTCTTCTAGGTTGTCCAATGTTTTGGCATATAGTTTTTCAAAATATTTTCTTATATATTTTTTGTATTTTTTGCGGTACTGGTTGTTATTTCTACTCTTTCATTTGTGATTTTATTTATTTGAGTCTCTCCCCTTTTTTCATGAGAAATCTGTCTAGAGATGAATCAATCTTATTGAATTTTTTCAAGAACCAAGTCCTGGTTTTATTAACCTGTTCTATTTTTTGTTTGTTTGTGTCTAAGTCATTTATTTCTTCTCTAAAGCTTATTATTCCTTTAATTCTACATATTTTGGGTTTTCTTTGTTCTTTTTCTAGTTACCTTAGGTGTAAGTTTAGGTTGTTTATTTGAGATTTTCTTGGTTCTTGTAGTAAGCATGTATTACTATAAACTTTCCTCTTAGAACAAATTTTGCTGCATTCCAAATGTTTTGTACCATTGTGTTTTAATTTTCAGTTGTTTCCATGTATTTTATTTTTTTTAATTATTCTTGGTTGACCAATTAACTTTTTAATAGTATGTATTTAACCTCCATGTATTTGCTGCCTTTCCATATTTTTTCTTGTTGTTGTCTCGTTTCATAGTATTGTGGTCAGAAAAGACGCATGGTATGACTTTGATGTTCTTGAATGTGTTGAGGTTTGTTTGGTGGACTAATATGTGATTTATTCTGAAGAATGTTTCATGTACACTTGAAAAGGTTGTGTAGTCTACTGTTCTAAGGTGGAATGTCCTAAATATATCTGCTAAATCCATGTGGTCCAGCGTGTCATTCAAAGCCATTATTTCCTTGTTGATTTTCTGTTTAGATGATCTGTCCACTGATGTAAAAGTGGTGTTAAAGTCACCTATTATTTTTGTACTGCTATTGATTATTTATTTTATGTTTGTTATGAACTTTTTTTATCTATTTCAGTGCTCCAATCTTGGGTGCATAAATATTTACAATTGTTATATGCTCTTATTAGACTGTCCTTTTTATTTTTATTAGTGTCCTCTTTATCTCTTTTTACAGTCTTTGTTTTAAAGCCTATTTTTTCAGTGGGAGTATTGCTTCCTTGGCTTTCTTTCACATCCATTTGCATGAACTGTGTTTCCCCATTTCCTCACTTTCATTCTGCAGGTGTCTTTAGGTCTAAAATGAGTCTTCTATAGGCATTATATAGATGGGCCTTGTTATTTTTATCCATTCTGTGACCCTATATCCTTTGATTGGAACATTTAGTCCATTAACATTCAAAATATTTGTCAATAGATATGTATTTACTGCCATTTTAGTGTTTGTTTTGTGGTTGGTTCTGAAGATTTTCTCTGATCCTTTCTTGTCTTTCTCTCTTCACGTTTTTCTTATTTTCTTTAGTGATATATTTGATTTATTTCTCCTTATTTTTTGCATATTTATTAGTGTTTTTGATATATGGTTACCATCAGGTTTGTATATAATCTCTTCTGCATATAGCAGTCTAAAAGAAGTTGAAGGTTGTTTAAATTGGAACCCATCCCTTACTTTTGTCTTCCCTACATTTAGGCATATGTTTTTATATTTTACATGCTTCTATATCGTCAATTTCTTTACTCACTTTATATCGAAATATTCATTTTTACTGCTTTGATATGTCCTACGTTTGTACTATCACTTTTAGTCTCTCCTTTCCACTTAATGAATCCTTGTCAATGTTTCTTGAGGGATGATTTAGTGTTCATGAAGCCCTTAATTTTTGTCTGGGAAATTCCTTATCTCTTCTTATTTTCTGAATGATAACCTTGCTGGATAGAATATTCTAGGTTGCAGATTTTTCCCATTCAGCAAATTGAATATATTATCCTACTCCCTTCTAACTTGGAAAGTTTCTGCTGAAAAATACCTTGATAGCCTTATGGGTTTTCCCTTCTAGGTTACTGTATTCTTCTGTCCTGCTGATTTTAAAAAAGAGGACATACAGATAACCAACATATACGTGAAAAAACAATACCACATGCCACCAGGAAAATACAACTCAGGACTACAATGAGATATCACTTCACACCAGTCAGAATGGCTAAAATCACAAATAAAAACAACAACGAGTTTTGCAAAGATGTGCTGAAAAACGAGCCCTCTATCACTGTTGTTGGGAATGCAAACTGCTAGAGCCACTCTGGGCGACAGTGTGGAGGTTCCTCAAAAATTAAAAATAGAGGGGAGAAGTCTAGATGGTGGAGAAGTAGCAGGCTGAGATGACATCAGATAGCGGGAGATCAGCTAGGTAGCTTTTCAAACCATTGTGAACACCTACAAATCCAACAGGAGATCAAATAGAAGAAGAGCAATAATTCTAGAAACAGAAAATCGACCATTTTCTAAAAGGTAGGACCAGTGGAGAAGTGAATCCAAAGTGATGGGAAGATAGACCTTGGTGGAAGGGACCAGCTTCTGGCAAGCAGAGGAACAATGGAGCACAAAATCAGGACTTTTAAAAGTCTGCTCCACTGAGGGACATCACAGACATTGACAGCAATACAATAATAGTAGGGTACATTAACACTCCCCTCACTGAAATGGACAGATCAACTAGCAAAAGATCAACAAGGAAACAAAGGCTTTAAATGACACACTGGATCAGATGGACATCACAGATATTTTCAGAACAGTCCATCTCAAAGCAACAGAATACACATTCTTCTCTAGAGCACATGGAACATTCTCCAGAATAGATCACATCCTGGGTCATATATCAGGTATTAACTGGTATCAAAGATTGGGATAATTTCTTGCATATTTTCAGACCATAATGCTCTGAAACTAGAACTCAATCACAAGAGGAAATTTTGAAAGGACCCAAATACATGGAGACTAAAGAGTATCCTTCTAAAGAATGAATGGGTCAACCAGGAAATTAAAGAATTGAAAAAAAATTATGGAAACAAATCATAATGAAAACACAATGGTTCAAAATCTGTGGGATACAGCAAAGGCAGTCTGAGAGGAAAATATATAGTGATACAAGCCTTTCTAAAGAAACAAGAAAGGTCTCAAATACACAATATAACCCTAACCTAAAGGAGCTCAAGAAAGAACAACAAAGAAAGCCAAAACCCAGGAAGAGAAGAGGAACCATAAAGATTAGAGCAGAAATCAATGAAATAGAAACAACAACAACAAAAAATGTTAGAACAAATCAATGAAAATAAGAAATCGTTCTTTGAAAGAATAAATAAAATTGATAGACCCCTGGCCAGACTTATCAAAAAGAAAAGAGAAAGGATCCAAATAAATAAAATCATGAAAGAAAGGAGAGATCACAACCAACACCAAAGAAATACAAACAATTATAAGACCATACTATGAGCAACTCTATGCCAACAAATTTGAAAATCTGGAAGAAATGGATGCATTCCTAGAGACATATAAACTACCACAACTGAACCATGAATAAATAGAAAAAATGAACAGACCCATAACCAGTAAGGAGAATGAAAGAGGCATCAAGAATCTCCAAACAAACAAAAGCCCAGGGCCAGATGGCTTCCCAGGGGAATTCTGCCAACCGTTTAAAGAAGAATTAATTCTTATTTTCCTGAAACTGTTCCAAAACATAGAAATGGCACGAAAACTTACAAACTCATTTTATAAGGCCACCATCACCTGGATACCAAAACCAGACAAGGATCCCATGAACAAAGAGAATTACAGACAAATATCCTTGATGAACACAGATGCAAAAATTCTCACCAAATACTAGCCAATAGGATCTGCAAATCAATCAATGTGTTACAATGCATCATTAAAAGAACAAGAACCATATGATACTCACAATAGATGCTAAAAAAGCATTTGACAAAGTACAGCATCCTTTCTTGATCAAAGCTTTTCAAAATGTAGGGATGAAGAGTACATAACTCAATATCATCAAAGCCATCTATGATAAAACCCACACAGAATATCATTCTCAATGGAGAAAAACTGAGAGCTTTTCCACTAAGGTCAGGAACATGGCAGGGATGTCCATTATCACCACTGCTATTCAACATAGTACTAGAAGTCCTAGCCTCAGCAATCAGACAACAAAAGGAAATTAAAGGCATCCAAATCAGCAAAGAAGAAATCAAACTATCACTCTTCACAGATGATATGATACTTTATGTGGAAAACCCAAAAGACTCCACTCCAAAACTGCTTGAACTTGTACAGGAATTCAGTAAATTGTCAGGATATAAAATCAATGCACAGAAATTAGTTGCATTTCTCTACACCAACAAGACAGAAGAAGGAGAAATTAAGGAGTCAGTCCCATTTACAATTGCACCCAAAACTATAATATATGTAGGAATAAACCTAACCAAATAAGATAAGGATTTATACTCAGAAAACTATAAAGTACTCATGAAAGAAATTGAGGAAGACACAAAGAAATGGAAAAATATTCCATGCTCCTGGATTGGAAGAATAAACATTGTGAAAATGTCTATGTCACCTAAAGCAATCTACATATTTAATGCAGTCCTTATCAAAATCTCATCCATTTTTTTCAAGGAAAAGGAACAAATAAGCCTAAAATTTATATGGAACCAGAAAAGACCTCAAATAGCCAAAAGAATATTGAAAAAGAAAGCCAAAGTTGGTGGCATCACAATTCCAGAATTTAAGCTCTATTACAAAGCTGTTGCATTTCTTTACATGAACAAAAAGACAGAAGCTTGTTGTCTTCATCAAGACAGTACAGTATTGGCACAAATCAGACACATAGATCAATAGAACAGAATAGAGAGCCCAGAAATAGACCCTCAACTCTGTGGACTACTAATCTTCAACAAAGCAGGAAAGAATGTCTAATGGAAAAGAGACAGTCTCTTCAACAAATAGTGTTGGGAAAATTAGACAGCCACATGCAGAAAAATGAAATTGGACCACTTCCTTATACCACACATGAAAATAGACTCAAAATTGATGAAGGACCCCAATGTGAAAAAGGAATCCATCAAAATCCTCGAGGAGAACACAGGCAGCAACCTCTTTGACCTCACTTGCAGCAACTTCTTCCTAGGAACATCTCCAAAGGCAAAGAAGCAAGGACAAAAATAAACTATTAGGACTTCATCAAGATCAAAAGCTTTTGCACAGCAAAAGAAACCGTTAACAAAAGCAAAAGACAACTGACAGTTTGGGAGAAGATATTTGCAAACGACATATCAGATAAAGGGCTAGTATCCAAAATCCATATAGAGCTTATCAAACGCAATACCTGAAGAACAAATAATCCATCAAGAAATAGGCAGAGGACGTGACCAGACATTTCTGCAACGAAGACATCCAGATGGCCAACAGACACATGAAAAAGTGCTCCACATCACTCCACATCAAAACCACAATGAGATACCACCTCACACCAGTCAGAGTGGCTAAAATTAACAAGTCAGGAAACAACAGATGCTGGCGAGGATGCAGAGAAAGGGGAACCCTCCTACACTGTTGGTGGGAATGCAAGTTGATGCAGCCACTCTGGAAAACAGCATGGAGGTTCCTCAAACCATAAGTGACTCTTAATCTCACAAAACAAACTGAGGGTTGCTGGGGGGAGGGGGTTTGGGAGAAGGGGGTGCGATTATGGACATTGGGGAGGGTATGTGATTTGGTGAGTGCTGTGAAGTGTGTAAACCTGGTGATTCACAGACCTGTACCCCTGGGGATAAAATATATGTTTATAAAAAATAAAAAATTAAAAAAAAAAAAAA
>NC_081575.1:22553648-22564543 GCF_022355385.1 Mustela nigripes | reverse complement strand
AAAAAATAAAAAATTAAAAAAAAAAAAAAAGTTGAAAATAGAGGTACCCTATGATCCAGCAATTGCACTACTGGGTATTTACCCTAAAGATACAAATGTAGTGAACTGAAGGGGCACGTGCACCCCAATGTTTATAGCAGCAATATCCGCAATTGCCAAACTATGGAAAGAACCTAGATGTCCACCAATAGATGAATGGATAAAGAAAAAGTGGCATATATATATATATACATACATATACATACATACATACATACATACATACATACATATATGTACATACATATATATATGTATATATATATACATACATACATACATATACATACATACATACATACATACATACATATATGTACATACATATATATATGTATGTATATGTATGTATATATATATATGTATATATATATGGATAAATAAAAAGTGGCATATATATATAAATATAAATATATATATTGCCAAACTATGGAAAGAACCTAGATGTCCACCAATAGATGAATGGATAAAGAAAAAGTGGCATATACATATATATACATACATATACATACATATATATATGTATATGTATACATACATATGTATATGTATTTACACATATATATGTATGTATATGTATGTATATATATGTATATATATATATGGATAAATAAAAAGTGGCATATATATATAAATATAAATATATATCCATATATATATATATAATGGAATACTATGAAGCCATCAAAAGAAATGAAATCTTGCCATTTGCAACTACGTGGTTGGAACTAGAGCGTATTATGCTTAGGGAAATAAGTCAATCAGAGAAAGACAATTATCATATGATCTCCCTGACATGAGGAAGTTTAGAGGCAACATGGGGGGTTTGGGGAGTACGAAAAGAATAAATGGAAGAAGTTAAGTTCAATAGGATGGCAAACCATAAGAGACTCTCAGTCTCACAAAACAAACTGAGGTTTGCTGGTGGAGGGAATAGGGAGAGGGTGGTGGGGTTATGGACATTTGGAAAGATATGTGCTATGGTGAGTGCCGTGAAGTGTGTAAACCTGGTGATTCACAGACCTGTACTGTTGGGGCTAATAATATATTGTATGTTAATAAAAAATAAAACAAAATAAAAAAACATATTATGGAAGCAGTCCAACTATCCAATGATTGGTGAATGAATAAAGAAAATATAATGTACATAAAACCATGAAAAATTATTCAACCATAAAAAGAATGAAATATTTCCATTTGGAATGGCATGGATGGAGTTAGAGAGTATGATGCTAAGTGAAGTAAGTCAGTTATAGAAAGACAATACCAAATTATTTCACTCATATATAGAATTTAAGAAACAAAACAAATGAGCAAGGGGATAGTGGGTAGCTCAGTCAGTTATGTCTGCCTTTAGTTCAGATCATGTCCCAGAGTCCTGGGATCAAGCCCCGCATTGGGCTTTCTGCTTGGCAGATAGCCTGCTTCCCTCTCTCTCTCTGCCTGATTCTCTGCCTACTTATGATCTCTGTCTGACAAATAAATATTTAAAATATTTTAAAAAATAAACAAATGAGCTAAGGAGTAAAAAGGGGAGAGAGACAAATGAAGAAACAGACTCCTAACTATAGAGAATACATTTATGATTACATGAAAGGATGATGGTGGAGGGGGAAATGTGTTAAATAGGCGATGGGTATTAAGGAGTACACTTGCTATGATGAGCACCAGGTAATGTATGGAACTGTTGAATCTCTATATTGTATACCTGAAACTAATATAACACCGTATGTTAACTAACTGCATTTAAAATAAAAGCTTAAAAGAAAAAGAATGCATTCTACAGAGGAGTTCACAATTCAAAAAGATACACATATACTGCCAAAATTATTGTGATATATGGAATAATATAGAAATGCACATTGTAAAATGGGAAAATAAAGAATGGAGCAAATGTTTCAGTAGGCTAAAATTTGAATAATAATTTGGTGAATGTATTGTGGGTGAAGAAACTGTGTACACTTAAGTGCATGGAGGTAGGATGGTTCATACAGAAAACGTCAAATAGTATGTTATGGTTGGAACATTGGGAACTAATCAGCAGGAAAGCTGTAGAAGTTGATTTTAAAGTCAAAAGACCATATCCCGAGTGACTTTTTTTATGTGTTGATGAAGAAAAGTTTATCCTATATTAATTCTGGAGCTTTTGAATAATTTTAAGTACTATTGATTATGATAAAATTAGCAGCAACTAAAAATGGATTGTAGAAGGAGTTGCTGGATAGAGAAGAGCAAGATGGTGCCAGAGTAGAAGACTTCATTTCACCTGGTCCCTCAAATTTAGCTGGATATCTACTGAACCATGCTGAACACACACAAATTCAACCTGAGGTGTAAGAAGATTTATCTGTATCTCTACAAGCAGAGAAATGGCTATTTTTGTGAAGTAGGAGGTGCAGAAGCTTGAATCTTTGGGGGGAAATATCAGAAGATAAATGAAGGAGGAAGGGAGCCTTCATAAGCTGGCCACTGGAAAGTGATAAAACTTCTGACCAAAAAATCGGGATGCTTAGAAATCTGCTCAGGGTTCCAGGAGTCTCAGAAAGAATCAGGGAGCCTGAACCAATAGATTGCCCAAGCAGTGGAGTGAGGAGACTTCTTATGGTCAGAGATCCCAGAAGGGACTCTGAGCTCCAGTCACCCTAATCCATGAACTGGGCCAGTAGGGAAACCACTCACTGTGTGACCACCCTGGAAAGGACTAGAAGGTGCAGGTTGTTTAATATAAAGATATAAAAGGGCTTGCACCCATGAGAGGGCAACATATATCATGGTTGTGTGGCCCATGAAAGGACACTGGGGTGGCATGCAGCTGTGAACAGAGAGCTGCAGAAAGGGGTATACACATGAGCCCAAGGCCTCACAATTGCAAAGTCACAAAGTACAGAGATGTTTGCAGGTACCAGTAACTTCCCAAGGAAAGGAAGAGTGGGTGGAAGACACCAAGTTCGGTAATTTGGAACACAAAGAGGCCTCATGCATGACTAGGCAACAGCTCTTGCGGTGGTGTGACCAATAAAGGGACACTGGGGAAGCACCCAGCATGACCTGGGAGCTGCAGAAGAAGGTGGTCATGTGAGCCCACCACTGCTCACAATTGCAAACTCGCAGAACAGAGACATTTGTGGCTCACTGGAACTCCCCCAGGAGAGTGGCAATGGGTGTGAATAGTGCAAGTCTGTGGGGTTTGGTACACATACAAGTGAAGACAGTTTGACCTGGAGGGTTTATTTATGAAAGCAGACTATGACCTTGTGGATCTGAGCCAGAGACTCCTGTACAACATATTTTCTCTGACCCTCTAAAGAGAAGCAGAAAGCTGCCAGGGAACAAAATCTACATCGACAACCAGCTAATGTTAAACCCATCTCCTGATAAAGGGAGGGGCAATTCCACTCAAGCAAGGACACCTAAGAAGACTAGCAGCAGACCCCTCCCCCCAGAGGTCAGACTGGAAGACCATGTGAATGATAAGCTTATTTCACACAGGACTATAAAATTCCAGCTCCTGGGAAAAATAATATAGAGAGCTCCAGATTTTCCTTATGATTCACTTATTCTTCTAGCGAAAATTGTTTCTTTTCTTTTTCTTTCTTTCTCTTTCTATATTTCTTCCTTTATTTCTCTTTACTCTGTTCCCATTAAAAAAATTCTTATTCTCAATTATGTTTTTAAGTCACTTTTTAACTTTTTTCACATCTACGTTTTATAGATTTATGCCTCATACCAATCCATTTCTCACTCTATTCAATTTTATCTTGGTATGTATATATATATTATTATTTATTTTCAATTTTGGGATATACTGTATTCTAACACAGAGACAAAAAAAAATCAAACAGGAACAGGCAGATCCTGTTTTGTCCACCCTGAGAAATCATAATATCTACCCCTGCAACACCCTTTTTTATTGTTTTGGATCGTCTTGGCTTTGAAGGGATATCTGTAGTAGAATTCTGACACATTGGATTTTTCCTAGGGTGCATTTTGCTCAGGTTGTGTTTGATATTTTGAATTCTGTTCATTCGCTCAATCATCCCTTGACAAAATGACTAGGCGGAAGAACCCTTAACAAAGAGAAGAACCTGAAACAATGTCCTCTGCCACAGAACTAATGTATATGGATATAAGTAAGATGTCAGAGGTAGAATTCAGGATAACAATCATAAAGTCAATAACTAAGCTTGAATAAAGCACTAGTGACAATATAGCATCTCTAAAGGCAGAAATGAGATCTAATCAGACTAAACTTAAAAATGGTATGAATGAGATGCAGTTTAAATCAGATACTCTAACAGCCAGAGTAAATGATACAGAAGAGTGAATCAGTGATATAGAAGATAAGCTAATGGAAAGCAAAAAAGTTGAGGAAAAGAGATACAGCTAGTAGTCCATAAAAATAGACTTAGAAAAATTAATGATGCCATGAAATGTTCCAATTTCAGAATTATTGGGATCTCCAAGGAGATGGAGAGAACTAGAAGGTATATTTGAGCAAATCATAACTGAGAATTTCCCTAATCTGGGGAAAGAAACAAGCATTTGTGTCCAAGAGGCAGAGAGAACCCCTCCCAAAATCAATAAAAATAGATCAACACCCCAACCTATAATAGTGAGGCTTGAAAGTCTAATACCCAAAGAAACCATACTGGAAATAGCTAGGGAAAAGAGTTTCATTACAAATTGAGGAAGGGATATCAGAATAACATCACACTTGTCCACAGAAACCTGGCAAGCCAGAAAGGACAGACAAGATGTAGTCAGTGTACTAAATGAAAAGAACATGCTGCCCTGAATACTTGATCCAACAAGGACATCATTCAGATTGGATGGAGAGAGAAAGAGTTTCCAGGACAGGCAGAAACTGAAAGAATATATGACCACCAAGTCAGCCCCACAAGAAATATTAAGGGAGATACTATAAACAAAGAGAGAGGCCAAGAGTAATATAGACCAGAAATTAATAGAATCTACATAAACAGGGACACTACAAGCAATACAATGACACTAAATTCATATCTTTCAATAGTTATTCTGAATGTAAATGGAATGAATACTCACATGAAAAGACCCAGGGATTCAGATTGGATAAAAAAGCAGGACCCTTCCATGTGCTTTCTTTTTGAATCTGAAGACACTTCCAGATTGAAAGTGAGGGGTTGTTGAAGAGTTTATCACACCAACAGACCTCAAAAGAAAACTGAGGTAGCAATTCTCATATCAGACAAATTAGATTTTAAACAAAAGACTGTAGTAAGAGATGTAGAAGGACACTATATCATACTTAAAGGGTTTATCCAACAAGAAGATCTAACAACTGTAAATATCTATGCCCCCAACATGGGAACAGCAAATTACATAAGCCAACTGTTAACCAAAATAAATAAACATATTAATAGTAGTGCTTACTTACTAGGAGACCACAACTCTCCACTCTCAGCAATAGACAGATCATCTAAGCAGAAAATCAATAAAGAGACAAGGGCTTTGAATGACACGCTGGACTAGATGGACCTCATAGTTATATACAGAACATTGCACCCTAAAACAACAGAATACTCATTCTTCTTGAATGTACATGGAAATTTCTACAGAAGAGATAACATACTAGGTCACAAATCAGGTCCCAACAGATACCAAAAGATTAGTATTCCCTATATATTCTCAGACAACAATGCTTTGAAACTAGAACTCAACCACAAGAAAACAATTGGAAGTACCTCAAAATCTTGGAGGTTAAAGAACCTCCTGCTCAAGAATGAATGGGTAAACATAGAAATGAAAGAAATGCTTAAACAATACATGCAATCCAATGAAAATGAAAGCACATCCATTCAAAGCCTATGGGATAGAGCAAAAGCAGTACTTAGAGGGAAGTACATAGCCATCCAAGCCTCTCTGAAAAAAAAAAATTAGAAAAATCCTACATTCACAACATAACATTACATCTAAAATACCTGGATACCTGGAGGGGGAAAAAAAGCAAATAAAGCCTAAACCAAGCAGGAGAAGAGAAATAATACCGGTCAGAGCATAGATCAATGAAATAGAAACTAGAATAACCATAAAACAGATAAACAAAACTATAAGCTGATTCTTTGAAAAAATTAATAAGATTTATAAATCTCTGGCCAGACTTTTTCAAAAGAACAGAGAAAGGACCCAAATTAATAAAATAATGAATGAAAGGGGAGATATCATGACTAATACCAAGGAAATAGAGACAATTTTTAGAATTTATTACCAGCAGCTATAGGGCAACAAAATAGGCAATCTGGAAGTAATGGATGCACTTCTAAAAACTTACAAACTACCAAGTCAGAAACAGGATGAATTAGAAAATCTGAACAAACAAATAACCAGCAAGGAAATTGAAACTGTAATCAAAAACCTCCCCAAAACCACAGTCCAGAGACAGATGACTTCCCAGAAGAATTCCACCAAACATTTAAGGAAGAAATAGGAACTATTCTATTGAACCTGTACCAAAAAATAGAAATGGAAGGGAAATTTCCAAACTCTATGAGGCCAGCATTACCTTGATCTTAAAACCATACAGGGATCCCATCAAAAAGGGGAATTACAGACTAATATACCTGATGAACATAGATGCCAAGATATTTAGCAAGATCTTATCTAATAGGACTCAACAGTACATTAAAAAGGATTATTCACCATGACCAGGTGGGATTTATACCTGGGATACAAGGGTGGTTCAACATTCACAAATCAATCAAGGTGATAGACTACATTAACAAAAGAAGAGACAAGAAGCATATGATCCTCTGAATCATTGAAGAAAAAGCATTTGACACAATACAGCATTCTTTATTTATTAAAACTTTTCAAAATATGGAGATAGAGAGAACACACCTCAATATAAAAGCCATCTATGAAAAGCCCACAGTGAATATCATTCTCAATGGGAGAAAACTGAGAGCTTTTCCCTTAAGGTCAGGAACACAACTGTGATTCCTACACTCACTTTTATTCAACAAAGTTGTAGAAGCCTAGCCTCAGCAATCAGATTCAAATAGGAAAAGAAGAAGTCCAACTCTCTCTCTTCACAGATGACATGATACTTTATGTGGAAAACCCCAAAGAATGCACATCCAAATTACTGGAACTCATACAACAATTCAGTAATGTGTCAGAATACAAAATCAATGCACAGAAACAAATTGCATTATTATACACTAACAATGTAACTGAAGAAATAGAAATGAGGGAATTGATTCCATTTACAATAGCAACAAAATGAATAAAATACCTAGGAATAAAGCTAACCAAAGAGGTAAAGGATCTATGCTCTAGAAACTAGAGAATACTTATGAATGAAATTAAGGAAGACACAGAGATGGAACAACATCCCATGCTCACGGATTGGAAGAATAAACATTATTAAAATGTCACGCTTCCCAGAACGATCTACACATTCAATACAATCCCTATCAAAATACCACTGGCATTTCTCACAGAGCTAGAACAAACAATCCTAATATTTGTATGGAACCAGAAAAGACCCTGGATTGCCAGGGGGATGTTGAAAAAGAGAATCAAACTGGGGACATCACAATGCCTGACTTTAAGTTATATTGCAAAGCTGTGATCATTAAGACAGCATGGTAGTGGCACAAAAACAGATACATAGATCAATGAAACAGAATAGAGAGCCCAGAAATGGACCCTCAGATCTATGGTCAACTAATCTTTGACAAATCAAGAAAGAATATCCAATGGAAAAAAGATAATCTTTCCAAGAAATGGTGCTGGGAAAATTGGACAGCCACATGCAGAAGAATTAAACTGGATCATTTTCTTACACCATACACCAATATAAACTCTAAATGGATGAAAAACCTCAATGTAAGATGAAATCTATAAAAATTCTGGAGGAGAACATAAGCAATAACCTCTCAACATTGGCCACAGCAACTTCCTTCAAGACACATCTCTAAAGGCAAGCAAAACAAAGCAAAAATGAACTATTAGGACTTCATCAAGACACAAAGGTTTTGCACAGCATGGAAACAGTCAACAAAACTATGAGGAAACCCATGGAAAGGAGAAGATATTTGCAAAAGACATTAAAGATAAAGGGATGATATCCATATTTACAAAGAGTTTCTCAAACTCAACACCCCCCCCAAAAAGCAAATAATCTAGTCAAGAGATGGGTAGAAGACATGAAAAGACACTTCTCAAAAGAAAACATGCAAATGGTTAACAGACACATAAAAAATATTCAATATCACTAGCCATCAAGGACATGTAAATAAAAACCACAATGAGATACCACCTTACATTAGTTAGAATGGACAAAATAACAAGACAGGAAACAACAAATGTTGGTGTGGATGTGGAGAAAGGGAAACCCCCTTACACTGTTGATGAGAATTCAAGCTGATTCAGCCACTATGGAAAACAGTATGGAGGTTACTCAAGATATTAAAAATAGAGCTATCCTATGACCCACCAACTGCAATACTTAGTGTTTACCCCAAAGATACAGATGTAGTGAAAAGAAGGGGCATGTGCACTGCAATGTTCATAGCAGCAATGTCCATCATATCTAGGCTGTAGGAGGACCCAAGATGTCCTTCTACAAATGAATGGATAAAGAAGATGTGGTTCATACATACAGTTTAATATTACTCAGCCATCAGAAAGGATGAATACTTACCATTTGCATTGACATGGATGGAACTGGAGGAGATTAAGTGAAATAAGTCAAGCAGCAAAAGGCAATTACCATATGGTTCAATTCATATGTGGAACATCAGGAATAGTACAGAGGACCACAGGGGAAAGGAGGGAAAAATGAATGGGAAGAAATCAGAGAGGGAGACAAAGCATGACAGACTCTAAACTCTGGGGGAGGAAGAAACAAAAAACAAAAAACAAAAAAACCTAAGGGCTACAGAGATGAAGTGGATGGGTGTATGTGGTAACCAGGTCATGGGTATTGAGGAGGACACTTGTTGTGATCAGTTCTGGATGTTATATGCAACTAATGAATCATTGAACACTATATCAAAAACTAATGATGTACTATATGTTGGCTAATTGGACATGATTTTAAAATGGATTAGAGAAAATAGAGTAAAAACTAGATGCAGGGTGACTAATTTTCTGAAATGTATATATCAAAAGGCAGTTCAACAGCAATAGAAAGGCAATCTACTGGTGTTGGAAGGAATATCTTGATATAAGAAATATGGAGAAATGCTGAACTAAGCTTTCAGATTCATTGAGACTTTAAATTCTGGTGTGCATCCCTTCCTCTATAAGATCCAGTGGAAAAAGAGTTAAGTTAAAAACTTCCTGAGTCAGGGCACCTGGGTGGCTCAGAGGGTTAAAGCCTCTGCCTTCAGCTTGGGTCATGATTCCAGTGTCCTGGGATCAAGCCCCATGTCTGGCTCTCTGCTCAGTGGGGAGCCTGCTTCCCTTCCCCTCTCTCTGCTTGCCTCTCTGCCTACTTGTGATCTATGTCTGTCAAATAAACACATAAATAAATAAAATATTTTAAAAAGTTCCTGAGTCAGCAGTACATAAACAGTCCAATCAACATGTACATTAATTTCCTATTGCTGACATAATTATAATAAAGATAATGAAGATAGGATGAGGCCAAGGTTCTTATGAAAAGATTACTTAAAACTCTTCTGAGAAAATGATTATAATCTGCAGAATTAAGCAGAGGTAACCTGGCAGAATCCTATCTGCATGGTCTAATTTTGAGGAGTGATAGCTAAAGATGAAGGAAATTCATGGGTCAGATATAGAGCATTTCACATGAAATTATTTCACTGGCATAGATTAAATCATCAAGACATTCAAAGAGTAATATTGGAATAAACTTGAAGGAGAACATCTACAATCAGTGGAAAAATTGTCAGTTTCTGTTACTGATAAAATAGGTTCAGTGACAAAGAGGTGAGACCAGACAATGTCTGTCTGTATAAGTAGTATATAATTGGGTGAAAAAAAATAAAGGCAAAAGGACCTTAAAAATTAAAAAAAAAGGAAAGAATGGAGGTAGGGGGTAGAGAGAGGAGGAAGGAAAGAAGGAAGGGAGAAGGTAGGAAGGAAGGAATACAGGAACGAAGGAAGGAAGGAAAGCGAGAAGGAAGGAAGGGAGTAAAAGAACGCTAGTTTCACAATGAAGACAAACAGCATCTCCAAATTGGAAAAAAAAAATAATAAACAAATAACAATCTGCAGAAATAGTTTCCTTGCTGGGAATGACTGATGACACCTCAGTTTTCTTCCCATTTTTGTCACCACTCCACTCAAGTTGCTCAAATTTCTAGCTGATTATATAAAGTGGCATTAGTTTGGCATCTATTTAAGTCAGAGAACTGAAAAAAAAAATAACAAAAGTGAAGGTCAAAGATTACCAAAGAGAATGCATTCATATCTCCTTGAAACAAATATCAGGCTTGCATTGGCCATTATATTTCCTGTGGAAATAATTTGTCATATAGAAGAACAAAAGTGAAGTTTACACCTCAAGCAATAGCATATATTCAAAACAGATATACTACAGGTGCCTGGGTGGCTCAGTGGGTTAAGCCGCTGCCTTCGGCTCAGGTCATGATCTCAGAGTCCTGGGATTGAGTCCCAGATCGGGCTCCCTGCTCAGCAGAGAGCCTGCTTCCCTCTCTCTCTCTGCCTGCCTCTCCATCTACTTGTGATTTCTCTCTGTCAAATAAATAAATAAAATCTTAAAAAAAAAAACAGATATACTACAATAAGCAAAAGGATATTTTATATAAATATATGCAGTGCGTCCAATTTATTTTTGACTTTTTTTTAAGATTTTATTTACTTATTTGACAGAGAGAAATTACAAG
>NC_081575.1:22531381-22548648 GCF_022355385.1 Mustela nigripes | reverse complement strand
GATTCACAGACCTGTACCCCTGGGGATAAAAATATATGTTTATAAAAAATAAAAAATTTATAAAAAAGAATACAGCAGAGAAATGCGATAAGAAAGATGTGGAAAATAAAAGACAGATATTAGAAATAGAAAATTCAAACAATAAATTACTGTGTTCTTTTGCATGGAAAAAAAAAGAAAATTCAAACAATTCTTATTCCTCAAGAAGTTATTAAAAAAAAAGACAGAAATACTAAAAAATGTAAAAGTGGTTAATGTCTGTGTTTTCTTCTAAGATATTGATGGTTTTCTATCTCTCATTAGATAATTCAACCATTTTGGATTTATTTTGTGTATGGTGTAAGAAAGTGGGTCCAATTTCATTATTTTGCATGTTGCTGTCTAGTCTTCCCTATGCCATTTTTTTAAACTTTTTTCCGCGTAAGTGTATTCTTTGTTTTTGCACCACACCCAGTTCTCCATACAATACGTGCCTTCCTTAGTACCCACAACCTGGCTCCCCTAACTTCCGACCCCCTGCCACATCAAAACCCTCAGATTATTTTTCAGAGTCCATAGTTTCTCATGGTTCACCTCCCCTTCCAATTCCCCCAACTCCCTTCTCCTCTCCATCTTCGCATGTCCTCCATGTTATTTGTTATGCTCCACAAATAAGTGAAATCATATGATAATTGACTCTCTCTGCTTTACTTATTTTACTCAACATAATCTCTATTCGTCCCGCCCATGTTGCTACAAAAATTGGGTATTCATCCTTTCTGATGGAGGCATAATACTCCACAGTGTATATGGACCACATCTTCCTTATCCATTTGTCCATTGAAGGCCATAATAGTTCTTTCCACAGTTTGGCGACCATGGCACTGCTGCTATGAACATTGGGGTACAGATGGCCCTTCCTTTCACTACATGCATACCATTGGGGTAAATACTCAGTAGTGCAATTGCAAGGTCATAGGGAAGCTCTATTTTTAATTTCGGTTCTCCAAAGAGGCTACACCAACTTGCATTCCCACCAACAGTGTAAGAGGGTTCGCCTTTCTCCAAATCCTCTCCTACACACGTTGTTTATTGCCTGGGTAACTTTGGTCATTCTAACTGGTGTAAGGTGGTATATCAATGTGGTTTTAATGTGAATCTCCTGGATGGCTATGATGATGAACATTTTTTCATGTGTCTGAGAGCCATTTGTATGTCTTCATTAGAGAAGTGTCTCTTCATATCTTCTGCCATTTTTTTTTTACATGATTGCCTGTTTTGTGTGCCTTGAGTTTGAGGAGTTCAATATAGATCCTGGATATCAACCTTTTGTCTGTACTGTCATTTGCAAATATCTTCTCCCATTCCGTGGGTTGGCTCTTTGTTTTCTTGACTGTTTCCTTTGCTGTGCAGAAGCTTTTGATTTTGATGAAGTCTCAAAAGTTCATTTTCACTTTGGTTTACTTTGCCTTTGGAGACATATCTTGAAAGAAGTTGCTGTGGCCGATATCAAGGAGGTTACTGCCCATGTTTTCCTCTAGGATTCTGATGGATTCCTGTCTCACATTGAGGTCTTTTATGCATTTCAAGTTTTTCTTTGTGTATGGTGTAAAAGAATAATAGAGTTTCATTCTTCTACATATAGCAGTCCAAATTTCCCAACACCATTTATTGAAGAGACTGTCTTTTTCCACTGTATATTTTTCCTGCTTTGTTGAAGATTATTTGGCTATAGAGTTGAGGGTCCATATCTGGGCTCTCTACTCTGTTCCACTGGTCTATGTGTCTGTTTTCATACCAGTATCATGATGTCTAGGAGATCACAGCTTTGTAGTAAAGCTTGAAATCAGGTCATGTGATGCCCCCAGTTTTATTTTTGTTTTTCAAAATTTCCTTAGAAATTTGGGGTCTCTGCTGATTCCATACAAATTTTAGCATTATTTACTCCAGCTCTTTGAAGAATACTGGTGGAATATTGATCGGAATGGCATTAAAAGTATAGATTGCTCTAGGCAGTATAGACATTTTAGCAATGTTTATTCTTCTGATCCAAGAGCATGGAATGGTCTTCCATCTTTTTGTGTCTTCTTCAATTTCTTTCATGAGTGTTCTGTATGTAGTTCCTCAAGTACAGATCCTTTACCTCTTTAGTTAGGTTTATTCCCAGGTATCTTATGGTTCTTGGTGCTATAGTAAATGGAATCAATTCTCTAATTTCCTTTTCTGTATTTTCACTGTTAGTGTATAAGAAAGCCACTGATTTCTGTACATTGACTTTGTATCCTGCCACGTTACTGAATTGCTGTATGAGTTCTAGTATTTTGGGGGTGGAGTCTTTTGGGTTTTCCATATAAAGAATTGTGTCATCTCTGAAGAGAGAGAGTTTGACTTCTTCATTGCCAATTTGGATACCTTTTATTTCTCTTTGTTGTCTGATTGCTGTTGCTAGGACTTCTGATACTACGTTGAACAAGAGCAGTGAGAGTGGGCATCCTTGTCATGTTCCTGATCTCAGTGGGAAGGCTGCGAGCTTTTCCCCATTGTGGATGATATTTGCTGTGGCTCTTTCATAGATAGATTTGATGAAGTTCAGGAATGTTCCCTCTATCCCTATACTTTGAAGAGTTTTACTCAGGAATGGATGCTGGATTTTATCAAATGCTTTTTCTGCATCAATTGAGAAGACCATGTGGTTCTTCTCTCTTCTCTTATTGATTTGTTCCATCACATTGATTGTTTTGTGAATGTTGAACCATCCCTGTAACCCAGGGATAAATACTACCTGCTCATGGTGGGTAATCTTTTTAATGTGCTGTTGAATCATCTTTGCTAGGATCTTGCTGAGAATCTTAGCATCCATATTCAACAGTGATATTGGTCTGAAATTTTTTTTTGGTAGGGTCTTTGCCTGGTTTGGGAATCAGGGTAATGCTGGCTTCATAAAAAGAGTCTGGAAGTTTTCCTTTTGCTTCAGTTTTTTGCAACAGCTTTAGGAGAATAGGTGTTATTTCTTCTTTGAAAGTTGGATATAATTCCCCAGAAAATCTGTCATGTCCTGGGCTATTGTTTTTTGGGAGGTTTTTGATCACTGCTTCAGTCTCGTTACTAGATATCAATCTATTCAGGTTGTCAATTTCTTTCTGGTTCAATTTTGGGAGTTTATAGTTTTCCAGGAATACATCCATTTCATCTAGGTTGCTTAACTTATTGGCATATAACTGTTGATAATAACTTCTGATATTTCTTTTTTTTATTTTTTTATTTTTTATAAACATATATTTTTATCCCCAGGGGTACAGGTCTGTGAATCACCAGGTTTACACACTTCACAGCACTCACCAAAGCACATACCCTCCCCAACTTCTGATATTTCTTTCTACTTCTTAGGTGTTCATTGTGATCTCTCCCTTTTCATTCATAATTTTATTAATTTGAGCTTTCTTTCTTTTCTTTTGGATTAGTGTGACAAATGGTTTATCTATATTATTGATTCTTTCAAAGAACCAGCTTCTAGTTTCACTGATACGTTCTACTGTATCTCTAGTTTCTACCTCATTTATCTCTGCTCTAATCTTAATTATTTCCCTTCTTACGTGTGTGGTTGGTTTGATTTGTTGTTGATTCTCCAGTTCTTTAAGGTTTAGAGACAGTTGTTATATTCTGGATTTTTCTTTCTTTTTTTTTTTTTTTTTTTTTGAGGGAAGCTTGGATGGGTACAAATTTCCCCCTTAGGACCGCCTTTGCTGTATCCCATAGATTTTGCTCCAAAGTGTCTTCATTCTCTTTGGTCTCCATGAATTGTTTCAGTTCTTCTTTGATCTTGTGGTTGATCCAAGCATGCTTAAGCAAGGTGGTCTTTAGCATGAAGGTGTTTGAGTTCCTTCTGAACTTTTCCTTGTGATTGAGCTCCAGTTTCAAAGCATTGTGATCTGAGAATATACAGGGAATAATCTCAGTATTTTGGTACTGTTTGAGTCCTGATTTGTGACCCAGTACGTGGTCTATTCTGGAGAAGGTTCCATGTGCTCTTGAGAAGAATGAGTATTCTGTTCTTTTAGGGTGGAATGTTCTGTATATATCTATGAGGTCCATCTGGTCCAATGTGTCATTCAGTGCTGTTGTTTCTTTATTGATTTTCTGCTTGATGATCTATTACTGAGAGAGGTGTGTTAAGATCTCCAACGATTACTGTATTCATATCAATATGACTCTTTATATAGATTAACAGTTTTCTTATGTAATTGGCTGCTCCCATATTGGGGCCATAGATATTTACAATTGTTAGGTCATCTTGGTGGATAGTCCCTTTAAGAATTATGTAGTGTCCTTCTGTATCTCTGACTATAGTCTTTAGTTTAAAATCTAATTTGTCTGATATGAGAATCTCTACCCCAGCCTTTTTTTGAGGCCCATTGGCATGAAAGATTCTTCTCCATCCCTTCACTCTCAGTCTGGGTGTATCTTTAGGTTCAAAATGGGTTTCTTATAGATAACATATGGTTGGGTCTTGTCATTTTATCCAATCTGCAACACTGTGTCATTTTATGGGTGCATTTAGGCCATTCACATTGAGAGTGATTATTGATAGATACATTTTTATTGACATTGTGTTACCTTTGAAGTCTTTCTTTCTGTATATTGTCTCTATATTTCTGTTCAATGATATTCTTAGGATTTTTCCTCTTTTATAAAACCCCCTTAATATTTCCTGCAGTGTTGGCTTGGTGGTTGCATAGCATTTTAAGCCTTGCTGGTCTTGGAAACTCTTTATCTCTCCATCCATTTTGGGAATGTCAGTATTACTGGATAAAGTATTCTTGGATGTATGTTCTTCTCATTTAGTGTCCTGAATATGTCTTGCCAGCCTTTTCTGGCTTGCCAGGTTTCTGGGAACAGCTATGACATTATTCTGATGGGCTTTCCTCTGTGCGTAAGGAGCTTCTTTGTCCTAGCTGCCTTCAAGAGGGCCTGCCTACAATTATCATTCTTCATTCTTACTATTAGGTGTCTCAAGGACTTTCAAGAATCTGTAGTCTAGGGGGGAGTCCATTCTGCCTCTAGGATATGAAGGCTGGTTCCATTTGTGAGACTGGGAAAATTTTCATGGAGAACTTGTTCCACTATATCTTCTAGACTTCTTTATTTCTCCTCCCCTTCAGGGATTCCAATAATTTTGACTTAGGAACGTTTCATGACATCATTTATTTGCCTGACTTTGTTTTCATGGCTTCTAAGCTATTTGTTCCAGGCTTCCTCCTGATCCTTTCTCTCTATCTGTTTGTCCTCCAGATCACTAATTCTATCTTCTGTCTCAGTTACCCTAGCTTTGAGAGTATTTGGATTAGATTGGAACTCATTGAGAGCATTGTGAACATCATCCCTGGTGGCTTTCAGTTATGTCCTAATCGATTCTGTTTGATCATCCATGGTTTTCTCCAACCTAGCTATTGCCTGGATAATTGTTATCCTTTATTCACTTTCCGACATATTTTCTATGTCGATAGCCATTAGCTCTGTTTCAGAAGGCCCATCCTTTGAATTTTTCTTCTGGTGGGCATTCCTCCTAGTCATTTTGGTGAGAGATGGCTGAACAGATGTAGCTGTATGTATCAACCATGGTCTAGTCAAGGTGCACCCTGGAATGCTTCTGAGCAATCAGGAGTCTCCACCGAAATGAGAGAAAAAAATAAAAGAAAAGAAATAGAAAGAGAGAGAGGGAAAAATAAGGAAGATAAAAGAGAAGGTTTCACCCAAATCATTCCCAAGGTAAGATTTATGAAGTATACAAACAAGAACAGACAAACAGGAAGACTAATAAAAGTATATGAAAAGAGAAAAATAAATATATATATAAGAGGAAAAAAAAGACCTCGTCAAAAAGAACCCCAAGTATAAGATTTATATACTATCAGGACAAACACACATACATAGAAACACTGGCAAAGGAATAAGTTCGGAGAGTGGTTATAAATTCTCATGTGGGCGAGGAAGGATACTTTGATTCTTCCTAGATGTATCTTGATATCTTTGTTAAATGACTCAATTTTCCTAAGATAAAGGGGGATTAAAAACCAATTAAAAATTGGTTTACCGTTAGATGTAGAATCGACTGGGGAAAGGGGATTACTTTGAAGTTTAACTCTATATGAATATTAGAAAATAAAAATAAAAAAAGAATAAACTAAACTAAACTAAAATTAAAAAAAAAAGAAATAGAAAAGCAAAGAAAAACACGGGTGTATGTATCAAAAATTTCAGGTTAGAAGGTTATTATGGAATTTGATGTACTGGACATCTCGCTGAGATGGTAAATAGGCTAAAAATTTATCTATATAAAAAAATGAACCAAAATAGTGGGAACAAGTTAAAAATAAAAGTTGTATCTATGAATTAGTGGTGGTTGTTCTCCTGTCGTCTTTTTTTTTTTTTTTTTTTTTTTTCTGGTTGGTTTTCTGGGGGAGAGCCTGCCACGTGGGTTTTCAGGCAATGTTCCCTGAGTTAAGTCTTCCTGCCCCCCCCCCCAAAGGGGTGGGCTCTGAAGAAACCAGTTTTTTTCAGGCTTTTGTTCTCTGGAGGTTTTTATGTTTGTTCACATTTTTTTTTTCTCTCACCTTGACCGCTTTTGATGGTTTTTGTAGGTTTTTCAGGCTTTTGATCTCTGGAGGTTTTTATATTTGTTCATTTGTTTTCTTTCCCCTTGACAGCTTTTGATGGTTTTTCGAGGTTTAGAGGAAAGCAAACTTCACCCCAACCTCCCTCTCATAGAGAAGTCTCAGTCTGTTCCCTTCTGGGTTTTGCAGAGCACATAAGTTCCCCCTCAGCTGCTGGCAGAGCAGGTTCTGAATTGTGGTCCCTGGGGACACAGGAACTCTTGCTTGTATGCAAAACCATGACAGCGGCGGCTGTCTGGCAGCCCCAGACCTCCAGCAACGTTCTAAGCAGCAATCTGACACTGAGATTTTCCCACTGGCTTGGTCTGGGAGTGCCTGGTATTTCCAGGTCTGAGAGCACCACGCTGGCACCTGCACGCACCTCTCTCAGGGGAGGGTGTGGGGCGCATGCATCTCAGGCTCTAATAGCATGGCACGGCACTGGGAGGAGAGTACAGAAAGGCTGTGCTTCTGCCAGTTGGTGAGTCTCCCAGCCCCTCGTGGGAGCCGGACCCTACACGCTCTCAATTGCATTGGCAGATCGGGGACAAAGACCTGGTTTCTCTGCCACACTCTCTCTCGCTCAGTGCTAGGGGTGGCTTTCCTGGGTCTGGGGAATTAAGCCCCTGTCCTTAACCACCCTGATTCCCACAATTACCCCTTCAATCCTTTGCTCTTTTTGAGTGCTTTCAACCAGTCTCAAAGTTAATGCTGGTCTCCAGATGCAGGGCCCTCTCATATTGGTGTATTACTTTCCAGTGGGTCACTTCTGGTGTCTCCCTCCCCCTTTTGTTTATCTTCTGATATCAGTCCAATGTTCCCACTCCGCTTTACCTGCCCACTGGCATCTTCTGCCCCTGTAGAGATCCAGATGTGTATAAATCTGATCTCAGGCTGATTTCATGGGTGATCGGAGTTCTTTGGTAGGTAATCAGCTCACTTTAGGGTACAGTTTGAAACAGCGCCTCATCTTATTTCCCTGCCATCTTATCTTGATCTCCCTATGCCATTTTTTGCAGTGACTGTTTTTGTTTTTGTTTTTGTTTTTTTTGCATTGGATAGTTGTTCATGTGTTACTGAAGATTGGCTGATCATATAGTTGTGGGTTCATTTCTGGTTTTCTATTCTGTTCCATGCTGTCTTGGTGATTACAAGTTTGTAGTATAATTTGAAGTCTGGAATTGTGATATTTCCAGCTTTGCTTTTCTTTTGTCAAGGTTGCTTCCACTATTTAGATACCCAGATGGATATTCCACTATTCATTTTCTGGTTCCACACAATTTTTAGGATCAGTTGTTTTAGCTCTGTAAAAAAACAAACAAACAAACAAACAAACAAAAAAAACAGTTGGTATTTCGATAGGGATTGCATTAAATGTGTAGATTGCTTTGAGTAGTATAAACACTATTAACAACACGTGTTCTTCCAGTGCATGAGCATGGAAAGTTTTTCTATTTCTTTGTGACATCTTCAATTTCTTTCATAATTGTTCTATAGTTTTTAGAGTACAGATCTTTTACCTCTTTGGTTAGGTTTATTCCTAAGTATCTTATTATTTTTGGTTAGGTTTATTCCTAAGTATCTTCTTATAATAAACCTAACCTCTTTGGCTAAGTTTATTCCAAAGTATCTTATTATATTTTTATTATTATTTCTAAGTATCTTTATAATTATTTATATTAGGTTTATTCCTAAGTATCTACTTATTTTATAATTCTCTTACTATTACTTATATAGTTATTCCTATGTATCTTATTATTAAATGGGGTCAATTCCTTAATTCCTCTTTCAGCTGTTTCATTTTATTGGAAAATCAGTAGATTTCTGTATGTTGATTTTGTACCCTGTAACTTTACTGACTTCATTTATCAGTTCTAGATTTTTTTATCTATATAGAGTATCATATCTTCTTCAAGAAATGAAAATTTGATTTTTCCCTTGCTGATTTAGATGCCTTTTATTTCTTTTTATTATCTTATTGCTGTGGCTAGGACTTTGATTACTATGTTAAATAACAGTGGTGATAGTGGACAGCACTGTCTCATTCCTGACCTTAGAGGAAAAGATTTCACTTTTTCCTCATTGGTAATTATATATAAGATCATATATATTTCCTCTATCTCTATTTTGTTGAAGGTTTTTACCATGAATGAATGTTGTACTTTCTCAAAACTTTTTTTTTTCTGCATTTGTTAAGGGGAGCATATGGTTCTTGTAATTTATTTTATTAATATGGTTAATCATGTTGACTAATTTCCAAATATTGAACCAACCCTGCAGCCCAGGAATAAATCCCACTTAATCATGGTGAATGATTCTTTTAATGTACTATTGGATTGGATTTGCTAGTACCTTATGAAGAATTTTTGCAACCATGTTCATAAGGAATATTGGCCTGTAGTTGTCTTTTTTGGAGAGTCTTTGTCTGATTTGGGGATCAAGGTAATCCTGGCCTTATAGAATGAGTTTGTACATTTTCATTCTTTTTCTATTTTGGGGAATAGTTTGAGAAGAATAGGCATTAACTCTTCTTTAAAACAACTGGGTTGTTTTATTTTGCTTTTTTCTGTATCATTTATTCCTGCTCTAATCCTTATTACTTCCCATCTTCTGTTGGCTTTAGTATTCATTCAACATTCTTTTTCTAGATCCTTTAGGTGTAAGTTTAAGTTGATTATTTGGGATTTTTCTTGCTTCTTGAGGTAGGTCTATATTGCTATGTATGTCTCTCTTATGACCATTTTTGTTGCATCCCAAAGGTTTTGGACAATTGTGTTCTCATTTTCACTTGTTCCATGTATTTTTTTTTTAACTTTGTCTTTAAGTTCCTTATTGACACACTATTTTTTTAAGTAGCATGTTCTTTAACCCCATATGTTTGTGGTCTTTCCAATATTTTTATCTTTTGATTAACTTAAGTTTCATAGCATTTTTTCAGAAAATGTGTATGATATGATTGACCATAGCAACTTCTTACTAAATATGTCTCCTGAGACTACAGAAACAAAAGTAATCTATTAGGATTTCATCAATATAACTAGCTTCTGCACAACAAAGCAAAAAATCAGCAAAACTAAAAGACAAGCTTCAGAATAGGGAAGGTATTTGAAATGATATATCAGATAAAAGGGTTGTATCCAAAATATATAAAAAAAAAACTGATCAAACCCAATACTCAAAAAAGAAGTAGTCAGTTAAGAATGGGCAGATGGTATGAATAGACATTTTTCCAGAGAAGGCATACAGATGGTCAACAGACACATGAAAAGATGCTCAACATCATTCATTAGCAGAGAAATGAAAATCAAAACTACAATAAGATATCACTTCACACCTATCAGAATGGTTAAAATTAACAACACAGGAAACAACAGGTGTTGGTGAGGATGTGGATAAAGGGGAACCCTCTCTCACTGTTGGTAGAAATGCAAACTCGTGTAGCCACTCCAGAAAACTGTATGGAGCTAACTCTTATAATCAAGCAATTGCACTACCTGATATTTTCTCAAAGGATACAAAAATACTGATTCAAATATATACAGGCACCCTTATGTTTACAGCAGCATTATTGACAATAGGCAAATTATGGAAAAAATACCAAACATACATCATCTGATGAATGGATAAAGAGGCAATACAAACATACAATGGAATATCACTCAGCAATCAAACAAATGAAATCATGGGGTGCCTGGATAGCTCAGTCAGTTAAGTGTCTGACTCTTGACTTCAGCTCAGGCCATGAGCTCTGGGTTGTGAGATTGAGTCCCACGTAAGGCACCACACTGGGCCTGAAGACTGCTTAAGATTCTCTCTCTCTCTCCAGGATGCCTGGGTGGCTCAGTTGTTTAAACTACTGTCTTTGGCTCAGGTCATGATCGCAGAGTCCTAGAATCAAGTCCCATATCAGATTTCTCCTGATTTATGGGGAGACTGCTTCTCCCTCTCCCTCTGTTTCTCCCCTGTTTGTGCTCTCTTTCTCTCTTTGTCAAATAAATAAAGGAAATCTTAATATAAAAAAAAGCTCTTTTAAAGTTTCTGTCTCTCTCCTTCTCCCTCTGCCTCCTATCTCTCTTAAAAAAAATGAAATCTTGACATTTCCAATGACTTGGGGAGAGCTAGAGAGAATTATGGTAAGTGAATTAAGTCAGTTAGAGATAAACAAATACCATATGATTTCACTCATGTGTGGAATTTAAGAAACAAAACAGATGAACATAAGGTCAAAAAAAAAAAAAAAAAGAGGTAAACCAGAAAGTTGTTAACTAGGGAAGACAAACTAAGGGTTACTGGAAAAGAGGTGCAATGGTTTAAATGAGACCTGGGTATGGTATGTAAGCAATGAATCACTTAATTCTACGCCTGAAACTAGTATTACACTGTATGTTTACTAAATGGAATTTAAATAAAAACTTGGGAAAAGGTTAATTAAACAAATTCAATTACTTAAATTAAATAATTAAATTATATGAAATCATATTAAATTATATTTATTTATATTTTATATGAATTATATATTTATACTGTACAATATAAAAATTTATATATTTATAATTTATATATATATTATATTATATTATTTAATTAATTAAATTAAATTAAGCTTTCAAACAGGAAACATTACCTAAGTTGAAAAGGTCAGTGACTATATATTAGTCTATATAGTAGTTTATATAACTATTATATAGTCTGTATAGTAGACTATATAGTAGTCTATATAGTAGTTTTCTCTCTCTGTCTCTCTCTCCCTCTCTTTCTCTCTCTCTCTCTATAGAGAGAGTATTAATCAGTCTTCCCGGAGTTGAGGGGAATACCATATACTAAAATTTTAGGATTAACCAAAGATATACTTAAAACATACTAATATCTTTACAGTAATTTCAATATTAAATTAGAATAACTGAATATAAATAAATATTCAACTACATAAGTAAAATAAAAAATAATTTATGAAAAGCAAGATCCCCTGGAGTATAAAATAATAAAAACAGCAATTAATGTACAAGAGGGGAAATAGAGTATATCAGAAAATGAAAAATATGCTATTTTTTTCATATTTCTTTTATTTCCTTTTCAATATAGTAAAATCATATTTTAAAAAGTGAAGAGAGATCCCAAAATTGAGAATTTCTTCACAGTCCTGCAGCTGCATATGGAGGTTCTATGCTTGTCACCATGCCACAGAAAACATATATTGAGTTTCACTGGAAGTGCTATGGCTATCATTTGGATTACCAAGAGTAAAATAAAGGAGGAGTGTGAAGTGGTTCATGAATATTCAAAGAAGGCAAATAAGACAATTAGTCTAAAACCTAAGTTCTACCATAAATAATGTTGTGTTGAAAAAATACAAATAAAAAAGATTATTAAGATGCATGAAAGAGAAACACCAAATGAAAGAATGATTAAAAGACTCCACATGGAGTAATATCTGCATATCTACTGGACAGGGAGGAACAGTCCTGAGCTAATGTACTTTCCAAAATTATCAAACAAAAATGAAAAGAGAAAGTGAGAAAATGAAAGGTCCTTTTGCCCAAAGTTATTAAAAGTTATTCAAACAAGAAAGAGAAAGAAGGAAGTATGGAAGAAAATGGCTGCTTTATAAAGTCTATTTTGTTAGAGATGGCTTTATCCGAAAACCACCTAATTATGAAAGATCAGTTAAATGGGGAGAAGTCATGAACAGACATTTCTCCAAAGAAGACATTCAAATGGCCAAATGAGATACCACCTTACACCAGTTAGAATGGCAAAAATTAACAAAACGGGAAACAACAAATGTTGGTGAAGATGTGGAGAAAGGGAACCCCTCCTACACTGCTGTTGGGAATGAAAGCTGATGCAGCCACTCTGGAAAACAGTATAGAAGTTGCTCAAAAAATTGAAAATAGATCTACCCTACAACCCAGCAGTTGCACTACTGGATATTTACCCCAAAGATACAAATGAGGTGATCTGAAGGGACACTTGCACCCCAATGTTTATGGTGTTAATGTCCACAATAGCCAAACTATGGAAAGAGCCCAGATGTCCATTGACAGATGAAGTGATAAAGAAGATGCTGCCATCAAAAATGAAATCTTGGCATTTGCAATGATGCAAATCAACTAGAGGGTATTATGCTAAGCAAAATAAGTCAATAGGAGAAGGACAATTATCATATGATCTCACTGATATGTGGAATTTAAAAAACAAGGCAGAGGATCATAGGGGAAGAGAGGAAAAAATGAAATAAGAGGAAACCAGAGAGGGAGACAAACCATAAGAGACTCTTAATCTTGGAAAAAAACTGAAGTTTGCTTGGAAGGGGAGGGGGTTGGGGGTGGGGTGCTTGTGTGATGGACTTTGGATTTGGATGGACTTTGGATTGTTTTGTGGTGGCACTGAGTGTTATGTAAGACTGATGAGTCATAGACCTATATCCCTGAAACAATAATACATTATATGTTAATTTAAAAAAAAATCATACTTACCTGGCATGGTTGTTCTTAAGCTAAGTAGTTTGATACATATGAAGCACTTAGAATAATGCTTGGGAGTAAGTGTGTATCAAGTCAATGCAGAGCCTTTCTGAAAATTTAGGAATAAAAAAAAAAATTGGGGGGAAAATATAAGTTAGGCCAAGGGACTTACCTTTCAAAAAGCCCCCTGAAACACATTCTGAATTGCAGGCCACTTTTGCCTGCCCCAATACTTGGCATAAAAAATCGCTCAGAACACACTTGGGTGGCTTGGCTTGTTGAGTGTCTACCTTCGGCTTTGGTCATATTTCCATGGTCCTGGGATCCAGTCCTGCATCTGGCTATCTGATCAGTGAGGATACTGCTTCTCCCTCTGCCTGTCACTCCCCCTACTTGTGCTCTCTGTCTTTGAAAAATAAATAAATAAAATCTTTAAAAAAAAACAAATAAAAAAAAATCCCTCATCCCTGTTGGGGTCAATTTCACATTAAAACCTGTTAAACCCCTAGGGCCTGCCTGGGCCTACTTAGTCATAGTGACTCCATGTTGCCTAGGTAGCCATTTTATTATTTAATAAATGCCTCAACAGTTATTGATATCAGTTCCAGGTAATTATTGCTAAAACACACACCTAAAACAAAGCCATTTTGTTGTTTAATAAACGCCTCAATAGTTATTAGTATCAGTTCCACATAACCATTACTAAAACACACAAGTATGAGACATCCAATCAGCCAAAACCAGATAGGTAGAGGTCTGTGGTTGCGCCCCATAAAACTAACCTGTAAGACCAAGGGGGAATCGCTCTCTTCGGAGGTGGCCCTGGCCGGTCAGTCTGACTTCTAATGTTTGGCATAGAATAAAGCTTTACATAACTTTCACTTTATCTCAGACTAGTTCCCCTGGCCTGTCAGTCTAACTTCTAACACTTGGCATAGAGTAAGGCTTTGCATAACTTTCACTTTGTCTCAGTCTCATTCCTTTGATAACGGACCCAACAATCCCCACTATATACAACTTAGGTTGTTATTACCAGAAGTACTGTCATTGAGGTAAATGTAAGTGAGTTGGACCTCGTGACACAAGAAAATAGAGTTATTTGGGGGAAATGTGCTCAGGTTACCCAAAAATCCAGAAAACAATGGATGCATAAATGCATTCTTGCTGCTTCGACAGAAGCTTCAGATAAGTAGCTCCTTATAGTTACTGAAAACTAAACACCAATCAGGAAAAGCACCATCTGTGATGGTTCTGAATACTACCAAGAGGCCTTACATATTGGAAGTCATCAAAAGAACTACTTATTCTACTATAATAAATAAATAAGTAAATAAATAAATAAATAAAACTGAATACTAAGCAAAGTAACTGTGAAATCAAGGGAAAAAAAGATGAACTTTTTTAAAAGAATAAATTAATGCTTTGTGCAAATATACCCTACTGTATGTGTTCTGAAAAATTTCAGGAAAATGAAAGTAGGCCAAACAACAGAGACCATGAATAAAGCAAATACCTAAGAATTTTTGTTAAAAATACAAGATTACTCTTAAATACATTTTTGATATATTTTTTCAATGTCCACAATAGCCAAACTATGGAAAGAACCTAGATGTTCATCAACAGATGAATGGATCAAGAAGATGTGGTATATATACACAATGGAATACTATGCAGCCATCAAAAGAAATGAAATCTTGCCATTTGCGACAACATGGATGGAACTAGAGCGTATCATGCTGAGTGAAATAAGTCAAGCAGAGAAAGACAACTATCATATGATCTCCCTGATATGAGGAAGTGGTGATGCAACATGGGGGCTTAAGTGGGTAGGAGAAGAATCAATGAAACAAGATGGGATTTGGAGGGAGACAAACCATAAGTGACTCTTAATCTCACAAAACAAACTGAGGGTTGCTGGGGGGAGGGGGTTTGGGAGAAGAGGGTGGGATTATGGACATTGGGGAGGGTATGTGCTTTGGTGAGTGCTGCGAAGTGTGTAAACCTGGTGATTCACAGACCTGTACCCCTGGGGATAAAAATATATGTTTATAATAAATAAAAAATTTAAAAAAATATATATAGGACAAACAGAAAAAAAAATGGGAAAATGGGTTCTTTCATAGTTTTAAATCAAGCACTACAGGTGGTGCATAAACAATAAAACTTGGAATGTTGAAAAAATAAAATTTAATTTAAAAAAGTTTTAAAAAAGCATACGCTTCAAATCATTTTAATTTTCTATATTGGAGAAATATTTCCAATTTTTTAAAAAGATTTAACTTATTTATTTGACAGAGATCACAAGTAAGCAGAGAGGCAAGCAGAGAGAAAGGAGGAAGCAGGCTCCCTGATGAGCAGAGAGCCCGAAGTGGGGCTTGATCTCAGGACACTGGGATCTTGATCTGAGCTGAAGGCAGAGGTTTTTACCCACTGAGCCACCCAGAGGCCCCTTAAGAACTATTTTAGTACTTTTTAAAAAAACTTTATTCCTAGTTCACAGTTTATTATCCCTACACATTTTCTAAAGGTTTTCATCAAATACATACTTAGAATATTAATGGCTATATCTTTGTATATTTTCTTTCTTAATCTAATGAGATAGAGGATTGTACTATATAATACTAATATTGTTGACACCCTAGTTTGCACTAGTTTACTGAGGCTTAGTTTAAGATCTTGGAATTCATAATTTAAGCTTATTCTGAAATTAACTCTTTTAAAAGCAATCATGGCAAAAATTTTATTGTTAGGGTAGGTTTATATAAAGCATTGGAAAGAGGTGCCTGGGTAGCTCAGTGATTTAAAGCCTCTGCCTTCAGCTCAGATCAAGATCCTAGTGTCCTGGGATCCAGCCCCACATCGTTCTCTCTGCTCAGTGGGGATCCTGCTTCGCCCTCTCTGTGCCTGCCTCTATGCCTACTTTTGATCTTTGTCTGTCAAATAAATAAATAAAGTCTATAAAAATATCATTTAATTTAGTGTGAATAAGAGGACATCCATAATTACTGTTATTATTTATTTAATTACTGTTATTATTTTATATACACTTAATTTGTTCATTACCTTTGGATTTTAGCTTAAGATGATTGATTGAGCATACACTTTCTCTAAAAGCCTTTATAATGATGAAATATAAAAAATCAAAAAATTGGTAACAGAACTTCTAACACTAAGAATAATAACATCAGTAGACTAGAAACAGACAGTGGAGACATTAAGGTACTGGGAAATCACTGTTTTAAAACACTGCCTTAAAATTTATATAGATTTTTAATAGATTCTATTAGTTCTGTTTCATTGGGGAAACCTGACTGACACACAATATTTACAGTAATAGAATGGAAAAGTCACTACACGAGCAAATAAATAATGTACAAAAGCAATACTAAGAAGTCCCAGAAAAAGAAAAGAATCTTATTTTTAAAATTAGCATATTGTAATGCAGATAACAGCATTTTTCCACAAGTAATAAGGATACATTTAAAGACACAAAGCTTGGGCCATTCAGAGGAAAAATATAACTTAATAAATAGAAACTGTATCTGAAGAAGACCACCCATTGAAATTACTAGACAAATTCTACCTAGTTATTACAAATATGCTCAAGGAATAATAAGAAACCATTAAAAAATATGCCTTCAGCAAAGGAAACAGTTAATAAAACCAAAAGACAACTGACAGAATGGGAGAAGATATTTGCAAATGACATATCAGATAAAGGGCTAGTATTCAAAATCTATAAAGAGCTTAGCAAACTCAATACCCAAAGAACAAATAATCCAATCAAGAAATGGGCAGAGGACATGAACAGCATTTCTGCAATGAAGACATCCAGATGGTCAACAGACACATGAAAAAATGCTCCACATCACTTGGCATCAGGGAAATAAATATCAAAACCACAATGAGATACCACCTCACACCAGTCAGAATGGCTAAAATTAACAAGTCAGGAAATGACAGATGCTGGCTAGGATGTGGAGAAAGGGGAACCCTCCTACAATGTTGGTGGCAATGCAAGCTGGTGCAACCACTCTGGAAAACAGCATGGAGGTTCCTCAAAAAGTTGAAAATAGAGCTCCCTACGACCCAGCAATTGCACTAATTTGATATTTACCCTAAAGATACAAAGGTAGTGATCCAAAGGGGCACATGCACCCAAATGTTTATAGCA
>NC_081575.1:22505685-22511381 GCF_022355385.1 Mustela nigripes | reverse complement strand
TCAATTATTATATGGTTTCACTTATTTGTGGAGCATAACAAATAGCATGGAGGACATGAGGAGTTAGAGAGGAGAGTTTGGTAGGGGAGGTGTCTGAGGGCTAGTGATGAACATTTCTGGAGAGTTCGGTAGGGGAGGTGAATCATGAGAGACTATGGACTCTGAAAAATAATCTGAGGGGTTTGAAGTGGTGGGGGGGGTGGGAGGTTGGGGTACCAGGTGGTGGGTATTATTGAGGGCACTAATTGCATGGAGCACTGGGTGTGGTGAAAAAATAATGAATACTGTTATGCTAAAAATAAATAAATTTAATTTAAAAAAGAAGAAATAAACAAAACAAAACAAAAAATCCCCCAACAAATGAGAATCCAGGGCCAGACAGCTTCCCAGGGGAATTCTACAAAACATTTAAAGAAGAATTAATTCCTCTTCTCCTGAAACTGTTCCAGAATATAGAATTGGAAGGAAAACTTCCAAACTCATTTTTTGAGGCCAGCATTACCTTGGTCCCCAAACCAGACAAGGATCCCATTTCAAAAAAAAATAAAAGAAAGAAAGAAAAAGAAAAGAAAAAAAGAAAAAAGAAAAAAATAATTACAGACCAATATCCTTGATGAACACAGATGCGAAAATTCTCACCAAAATACTAGCCAATAGGATCCAACAGTACATTAAAGATTATTCACCATGACCAAGTGGGATTTATTCCAGGGCTGCATAGTTGGTTCAACATCCACAAACCAATCAATGTGATAAATTATTAAAAGAATGAACAAGAGCCATATGACAGTCTCAATAGATGCTGAAAAGGCATTTGACAAGGTACAGCATCCTTTCTTGATAAAAGCTTTTCAAAATGCAGCGATAAAGGGTACATAACTCAATACCATCAAAGCCATCTATGAAAAAACCCACAGAGAATATCTTTCTCAATGGAGTAAAACTGAAAGCTTTTCCGCTAAGTTCAGGAACATGGCAGGAATGTCCATTAGCTTCACCGCTATTCAACATAGTACTAGAAATCCTAGCCTCAGCAAACAGAAAACAAAAAGAAATTAAAGGCATCCAAATTGTCAAAGAAGAAAAAGTATCACTTTTTGCAGATGATATGATAATTTATGTGGAAAACCCAAAAGACTCCACTCCAAATATGCTAGAACTTGTACAGGAATTCAGTAAAGTGTCAGGATATAAAATCAGTGTACAGAAATCAGTTGCATTTCTATACACCAACAAGATAGAAGAAAGAGAATTTAAGGAATCAATCCCATTTACAATTGCACCTAAAACCATAAGATACCTAGGAATAAACCTAACTGAAGAGTCAAAGAATCTATACTCAGAAAACTATAAAGTCCTCATGAATGAAATCGAGGAGGACACAAAAAAATGGAAAAATTTTCCATGCTCATGGATTGGAAGAACAAATATTGTGAAAATGTCTGTGCTACCTAAAGCAATCTACACATTTAATGCAATCCTTATCAAAACCCCATCCATTTTTGTCAAAGAAATGGAACACATAAGCTTAAAATTTATACGGAACCAGAAAAGACCTTGAATAGCCAAAGGAATATTGAAAAAGAAAGCCAAAGTTGGTGGCATCACAATTCCAGACTTTACGCTCTATTACAAAGCTGTCATCATCAAGACAGAATGGTACTGGCACAAAACTGACACATAGATCAATGGAACAGAATAGAGAGCCTAGAAATAGACCCTCAACGTATGGTCAACTAATCTTGGACAAAACAGGAAAGAATGTCCAATGGAAAAGAGACAGTGTCTTCAAGAAATTGTGTTGGGAAAATTGGACAGCCACATGCAGAATAATGAAACTGGAACATTTTTTTATGCCACACACGAAAATAGACTCAAAATGGATAAAGGACTTCAATGTGAGAATGGAATCCATCAAAATCCTTGAGGAGAACACAGGCAGCAACCTCTTCAATCTCAGCCTCAGTAACTTAATCCTAGGAACATCACCAAGTTAAGGGAAGCAAGGGCAAAAATGAACTATTGGGACTTCATCAAGATCAAAAGCTTTTGCACAGCAAAGGAAACAGTTCACAAAACCGAAAGACAACTGACAGAATGGGAAAAGATATTTGCAAAGGTCTTATCAGATAAAGGGCTAGTATCCAAAATCTCTTAACTTATCAATCTCAACACCCAAAGAACAAATAATCTAATCAATAAATAGGCAGAGAACATGAACAGACATTTCTGCAAAGAATTCCAGATGACCAACAGACACATGAAAAAGTGCTCCACACCACTCGGCATCAGGGAAATACAAATCAAATCTACAATGAGATACCACCTCACACCACTCAGAATGGCTAAGATTAACATGTCAGGATGCGACAGATGTAGGTGAGGATGCAGAGAAAGGAGAAAGAACCCTTCTACACTTTTGGTGACAATGCAAGCTGGTGCAGTCACTATGCAAGACAGCATGGAGGTTCTTCAAAAAACTGAAAATAGAGCTACCCTACAACTCAATCACACTACTGGGTATTTACCCTAATGATACAAATGTAGTGATCTGAAAGGACACGTGCATCTGAATGTTTATAGCAGCAAGGTCTGTAATAGCCAAACTCCGGAAAGAATCTAGATATCCATCAATAGATGAATGGATAAAGAAGATGTGGTATAGGGATGCCTGGGTGGCTCTGTTGGTTAAGCAGCTGCCTTCGGCTCGGGTCATGATCCCAGCGTCCTTGGATCGAGTCCCTCAGCGGGGAGCCTGCTTCTCCCTCTGCCTCTGCTGCTTCTCTGCCTGCCTGTGCTCGCTCTCTCCCTCTCTCTGATAAATAAATAAAATTTAAAAAAAAAAGAAGATGTGGTATATATCTAAAATGGAATGCTATGCAGCCATCAAAAGAAATAAAATCCTGCCATTTGTGACTATATGGATGGAGCTAGAGCATATTATGCTGAGTAAAATAAGTCAATCACAAAGACAATTATCATATGATCTTCCTGATATGAGAAACTTGAGGTGCAAAGTCGGGGATTTTGAGGGTAAGGAAGGAAAAAATGAAACAAGATTGGATTGGGAGGGAGACAAACCATAAGAGACTCTTAATCTTATAAAACAAACTTAGGGTTGCCAGGGGGAGGGGGGTATGGAGATGGTGGTTGGGTTATGGACATTAGGGAGGGTATGTGCTATGGTGATTACTGTGAGGTTTGTCAGTCTGATAATTCACGGACCTATACCACTGGGGCAAATAATACATTAAACATTAAAAAATAATAATTAAAAAATGAGATTATCCAGTCTAAGGAACAGAGAGAACAAAGACTAAGAAAATAAACAGAGCTTAAAGATATTTGTGGGATACCATCAAACCTACACCAACATGCACATAATGGGAGCTGTTGACAGAGAAAATAAGATTAAATGGCATACAAGGATTATTTTTTTAAAAATGACTAAAAACTTCCCATATTTTATAAAATATATGAATCCATACATTTAAGAAACTCAAAACAATCTTCAATAAGATAAATACAAAGAGATACACCCATTATAATGAAACTGTTGAAAGACAAAGACAATGGAAAGAATTCTGGAATCAGCAAGAAAGAAGAGACTCATTATATACCAGTGATCCTCAATAAAATTAGCAACCAATTTCTCTTTGAGAAAAATCAAAAACAAGAAGGCCAGAATTCAGTGGAATGAGATTTTTTCAATCTTTGAAATGAAAACAAGCAAACAAAAACACATGAAAATACCTGCCAACCAAGAAGTCTAGATAGGGAGAAAGTAATCTTTAAAAATTAATAAAAAATTATGACATTCCTAGATAAACAATAGCTAAAGGAGTTTGTCTGTAGTAGTAGATCTTCCCTACAAGAAATCCTAAATGGAATTTATCAGGCTGAAATGAAAGGAGACTGGACAGTAACTGAAAGCCAATAGGAAATAGGAACTATGGTAGAGGTAAATTCACAGGTAAATATAAAAGCCAATGTTACTGGATCTTTATTTTGTAACACCACTATTTTTTCCCCTATATGATTTAAAATAGAAATTCCTTCAAAGAATTATTATAAATCTGTATTACTAGAAATACCCTGTATAAAAATGTAATCTGGGGCGCCTGGGTGGCTCAGTGCGTTAAGCCGCTGCCTTCGGCTTGGGTCATGATCTCGGGGTCCTGGGATGGAGTCCCGCATCAGGCTCTCTGCTCAGCGGGGAGTCTGCTTCCTCCTCTCTCTGTCTGCCTGCCTCTCTGCCTACTTGTGATCTCTCTCTGTCAAATAAATAAATAAAATCTTAAAAAAACAAAGGTAATCTGTGGCTGCTATACCATGAAGAGGGAGGAACGGTATATAGAGTTTTGATACTATTGTGGCTAATTTGACATTAATACAAACTGGATTCCTATAAATTAAAGATCTAGATATCATAGACATCATAGGGAAAGAAAAATATATATTAATATCCCATGTTTATAAATACAAATATTACCAACAAAATAAAAGTAGTTAAATCTATAACCATATTAAAAGAAAGACACTCCATGACTGATAAGATTATCCCAAGAATGTAAGAATGTATTAACATATAAAAATAATTGTTGTACACCACATTGAAAGTAATGAAAAACAACATATGACTCTTTCAGTTGATGTATAAAAAGCATTTGACAAAAATCTTACATATTTTATTGTAAACACTCAACAAACTAAAAATAGCAGGGTACTTGATCTACATGATGGCATACATTTATGAACTTCCCACAGCTAAAACCATATTCAATGAAAAAATACTGAAAACTTACCCCCTAATATCAGAAGCTAAAAAAGTACCAATTTTTGCCATTTTATTCAACATTTTACTGGAATTTCTAGTCAGAAAACTTAGTAAAGAAAAAGAAATACAGAAGAAGTAAAACTACCTATATTCATAGATGGCAGGAATTTACATATGGAAAATCCTAAAGAACCCACGCCAAATTAAAAATAAATAAATGAAAACAACTATTGAGCTAATTAAAAAACTCAGCAAAGTTACAGATTACAAGATTAACTCACAAAATTTTGTCGTGTTTTTATTTAAAAGCCATGAAGAATCTAAAGAAGGTGTTAAACAATTTGACTTACAATAACAACAAAAATAATAAAATGCTTAAAAATAAATATAACAATATAGAAATGGAAGCTCTATATAAGAGTAAAATATTAAAGCTGAAAAACACAAACTTAAGTGATCCACTTCACTGGACAAACAAACTATCCAAACTAATGCAGAAACAACAACAACAATAACAACAACAACAACATTAATAAATGAACAAAGCTTTAGCAAATGGTGGCACAATACCAAGCAATCTGATACACATGGAATTGTGGTTCCAAAAGGAAGGAGAATGATGATGATAATGATAATAATAACAATAATTTGTTTAAAACTCATGTAAAAGTAAAATGAATAAAAAATAACATAAAGAATGTGTTAGAATATTATAAATTAAGAAGTATATGCAATGTCAGAGTATACATTGTGATAAGTTCAAGATTACTGCAAAGTCTAAAACAGTAAGTGATGAGATTTAAAAAATGAACAAGTACAGGGGCCTGGGTGGCTCAGTCAGTTAAGCATCTGCTTTCAGTTCAAGTCATAATCTGAGGGGCCTGGGATCAGCCCTATTTTGGGCTTCCTACTCAGTGGG
>NC_081575.1:22413743-22505585 GCF_022355385.1 Mustela nigripes | reverse complement strand
CAGTGGGTTAAAACCTCTGCCTTTGGCTCAGGTCATGGTCCCAGGGTCCTGGGATTGAGCCCCACACTGGGCTCTCTGTTCAGCAGGGAACCTGCTTCCCACCCCCACCTGCCTCTCTAGTACTTGTGATCTCTGTCTGTCAAATAAATAAAATAAAATATTTTTAAACAATTAAAAAAAAGCCTGAACCAATTGAAGATTTAAATTTAAATTAAATCCTAAAAACACTCACAGAAGAAACAGAAAATTTTTAAAAAAACAATAAAGTTAAATGCAGTCAGAAGTAAAACAAATAAGACAGTAGACTTAAAAACCAATATTTTTATTTTTAAATTATGCTGTTAATGCAAATGGTCCATAAATATATAGTCCTAAGTATTTGTTGTTTACAAAGAATTCACTTTAATTTTAAAGGCAAAGATTCCTTAAAAATAAAAAGATGAAAAGTATATAGCATGGAAATATTAATCTACTAATTACAAGAAAGCAGAAATGTCCATATGAATTAGATTTCAGTATAAAGGATATTATCAGGGACAAAGAGAAATATTTCATAGTGATAAAGGGAAAAACTCATAAATAAGATATTTTTAAAAAACTAAAAAAGCAAAAAATAATTTACTTAATAATAGAGTTGAAAACTAACACAAAGTTGATAGAGCTTAAAGGAGAAATGGACAAGTCCAAATTTATATTTAGAGATGTCAATATTACTTTCCGAGTAAATGACAGAATAAATGGACAGAAATGTAATTACTACATAGATGAATTGTATAACACTATTAAATGATATGACCTAATTCACATTTATGGAACTCCCTCACCCAAAATATCAAAATCAACATTCATTCTAAGTGTATATGGAACATTGACCAAGATAGACCAGCTACACCATAATCCTATAGTAGGATTTAAAGTATAGAGCAAATATTCTCTGATCACAATGAAATTTAATTAGAAATTAGTAAGGAAAAATTATCTAGAAGATCCCCAAACATTTGGAAATTGTGCAACATGATTCTAAATAGCCATGGATCCATAGAAATATCAAAAGGAAATAGGAAATATTTTGAAGTGAATAACGGAAACCATACACCAACATATCTGGGATACAGCTAAAGCAGGGCTTAAAGGTTAGCTTTAAATTCCTATATTAGAAAAGAAGTGTTTAAAACTGATGATCTAGGTTTCTAACTTAAACTAGAGAGTGGATAGTAAATTTAACACAAAGTAAGTAGATGGAAAGAGACAAATATTAAAGTGGAACTTAATAAAATAGAAAATAAAGAAATGATAGAAAACACTGATGGAACCAAAAACTAATTGTTTGAAAACAGTAATAATAAAATGTATGAATTTATTTCTAAACTGATCAATAACAAATAGATATAAATATAAGATAGATATGATATGTAAATAGATAAGTAGATAGGTGGTATATGGATGATAGTAGATACATAGTGAGTAAGAACACAACTTTACCAAGTACCACTCTCAGGAATAAAGGGGTGAAATGTCTATAAATCCTCCACCTACTAAAAGGATAATGACACCATTATGAACAAATATAAGACAATAAATATAATGATTTACATGTAATAAAAAATGCTTTGGAAAAATACAACTGTCAAATTTACTTTATATGAAAAAAAAAAACTGAGTATCCTTATGTATTAAAGACATTAAATGTTATTAAAAACTTCCAAATTAAGAAAACTCCAGACCCAAGTGACCTCACTGGTAACTTCCATCAGACATTTAAAATTACCATAATACTAATATTACATAAACTTTTTCAGAAAAGAGTGGAAGAGTGAACATTTCTTAACAATTTGAGAAGAAAAAATTGTCCTTACATAAAAATCAGACAAACAAATAAGAGAATGAAAACTATGGACAAATATCTTTCATGAAGATAAGTGTAAAATCCCTTCCTAAATTATTAGTTAGTTGACTAAAAAATTATTTTAAAAAATAATATATTCCAGAGTAAGTTTGGTGAAATGCCAAAAGAAAAATATAATTTACCATATTAATAACATCATGAGGTGAAATGATACGTTTTTTTACTCAAATAATGTTCAAAGAAGCATTTGGAAAAATTCAACATCTAATCATAATAAACTAAAACAAACTAAGTCAAAACTTTGAACACACAGAAGTTTTCTCAGTGTGCTGATGAGATTAGAAAGGACATCTAGGAAATCCTATGCAGGATTTCAAAGTCAATGGTAAAGACTGAATGCTTTTCCTCTAAGATCAGGAACAAGACTGTCTGCTCTTAACAATTTATGTTCAGCATTTTACTGAAGGTCATTCTAATGCAATAAAGCAAAACAAAGATCATTTTGATAGAAAAAAAGTAAAATTGTGTTAAGAAATGATATAATCATGTACACAGAACATCTTAAGAAGTCTACAATAATCTACAAGAACAATTAAGCACATTTACAAGGACTCAAGATACACAGCCAATATCAATTTTACTTACAAATACTAGAAACAAAATTTAGACAACCCAAAATGGTCATATACAATCGAATTAAAGTTATAAGAAAATACCAGAAAATGTTTTTAAAATATGTTGAATTGTATGACAAAGCCACATGACATTGATTATAGAAATTAAAAAATGAAAACTTGAACTGTTATCATCAATTGGAAGACTCAATATTGAAAAAAACGAAGACTCAATGTTGATCAAATATCATTTTTCCTAAATTGATCTATTGGTTTAATGCATTCTTGATTAAAACCCCAGCAGAGTATTTCTGTAGAAATTTGTAAGCAGATTCTAAAAGTTATATACAAATAGTTTAAAATTAAAATAGCAAATAAGTTTTTGAAAATAAGTCTAATATATGAACCATGTGCTTCTAAGATTTACTCTAAAGTACAGCTATCAAAAAGTGTGTAATTGGAGGGGTGCCTGGGTGGCTCAGTGGGTTAAGCCTCTGCCGTCAGCTTAGGTCATGATCTCAGGGTCCTGGGATCAAGCCCCAAGTCAGTCTCCCCTTCCTGTGTTGGGTTTCCTGCTTGGCGGGAAGCCTGCTTCCCCCACTCTTTCTGCCTACCTCTCTGCATACTTGTGATCTCTCTTTTTGTCAAATAAATAAAATCTTTTTTTTAAAGTGTGTAATTGTAGTAGAATAGGCATATGTATAAATGGGACAGAAAGGAGAGTACAGAAATAGATTTACACATATATTGTTATTTGTTTCCTAATAACAATACTGAGATATTTCAATGAAAAAAATATATAATATTTTCAGCAAGCTGTCAAGGAGCAACTACATAGCTATAAGGGAGAAAAAAGGCAACTTTTATCATTTCCTCATGTATATACAAATATTGATTCATGATGAAACATAGAACTAAAAGTAAAAATGAAAAACTCAACTGCTTGTTAGAGAAAACAGGATTTAAATTCTTACATCCTAGGTGCAACAATGTTTCTTAGATGGGAAAAAATGAGCATAAAATTAAAAAAAAAAAAGAAAAAGAAAAAATAGACTCCATCAAAATTTAAAATTCTTCCTCTTAAAATGTCACCATTAATTGATTAAAAAGTCATATAGAGGGGGAGATGAACCATGAGAGACTATGGACTCTGAAAAACAATCTGAGGGTTTTGAAGGGGTTCTCCTCCCCTTCAAAATGGGAATTTGGGTAAGCCTGGTGGTGGCTATTATGGAGGGCATGTATTGCATGGAGCATTGGGTGTGGTGCATAAACAATGAATTCTGGTACACTGAAAAGAAATTTTAAAAATTAAAAATTAAAAAAAAGGAACAGGAACAAAAGGGAAAAAAATAAGAGAGGTTAACCAATAAAAAAAATAAATAAATAAACAGACCCTTAACTCTAAAGAAAAACTTGATGGTTACCAGAGGGCAGGGTGAAGGGGATGGGTAAAATAGGTGATGGGTATTAAGGAGTGAACTTGTAATGAACCCCAAGTGTTGCGTGCAAGTGTTGAATCACTACATTGTATGCCTGCTACAGTAACTAAATGGAATTTTTAAAAAATCATGAAAAATTAAAAAAAAAAAAAACATGTCAGGGGCACCTGGGTGGCTCATTTGGTTAATCCTCTGGCTCTTGGCTTGGCTCAGATCATGATCTCAAAGGTTGTGGGATCAGGCTCTCTGTTGGGCTCTGGACTCAGTGGAGATTCTGCTTGAAGATTCTCTCCTTTTGCCCCTCCCCCACTCACACACACTCACTCTCACTTTGTCTAAAATACATAAATCTTAAATAAAAAAGGTTATGTGAGAAAGGTGTGGACTATAGGTGTGGTTTGGAGTTTTCTTTGCATGAGACCATATGCCTAGTAGAGTGCTAAGTACAAAGCAAATTGCTGCTGACATGATATGTCACTTATTAACTTAAATGAAAATTTACATAACAAAATACCCACTGGAATGGCTAAAATAAATAAGCCTGATAAATACAGTTTTGTCTAGGATGTAAAGGAATAGAATTCTCATTCATTGTACAACTCCTTTAGGCTATTGGGGTAAGGAAGAAGATGAGACAGGTTGGCTACAAGTGAAGCATGCCTGTCTGATGAGGTTAGGAATCCAACTTCAGTGGGCATGTCTGGGAGGCAGTATGAAGGGTATGAGAAAGGTGTGGACTATAGGTGTTGTTTGACTAAAAACTAAGCAAAAAATTCAATTATTTTATATCTATTAAATATATTTGAAATATACTCGTTATCAATCTTCCTCCAAATTAGACTCTAGACCAAGATTATTTTACTCTATGTGGCATGCATTGTTATACGAAGTGATACAATTACTTGTTGAATATTATTTAAAGTAAAACACATTATTTATAATAAAACATATTATTTATCTCCATTATGTTATTAATATAATAAATCATATGTTTCTTTTAACATTAAACAAACTTTATAATCTCAAATATATTATCTTTTAAAAATACTCTCTTGCATTCAATTATGTAACAAATAGAAAGCATTTTGCACCTATAATCATGAGGGATATTAACCTGAGGTTTTCATTCTCTTATTTGTTTGTCTGATTTCATGTCAAGATAATTTTGTCCTCTCAAAAAGTTTTAAGAAATATTCACTTGTCCACTATTTTCTGAAAGAGTTTATGTAATTTTGGTATTATGGTGATTTTAAATGTCAACTAGAAGTTACCAATAAGATAACTTTGTTTTGTTTTGTTTAATTTAATTTAATTTTTTCAGTGTTCCAAGATTCATTGTTTATGCACCACACCCAGTGCCCCATGCAATTCATGTCCCTTAATACCCACCACCAGGCTCACCTAATACCCCTCACCCCGCTCCCCTCCAAAACCCTCTGTTTGTTTTTCAGAGTCCACAGTCTCTCATGGTTGGTCTCCCCCTCCAATTTCCCCCAATTCACTTTTCCTTTCCTTCTCCTAATGTTCTCTATGTTATTCCTTATGCTCCACAAGTAAGTGAAACCATATGATAATTAACTCTCTCTGCTTGGCTTGTTTCACTCAGGATAATCTCCTTCAGTCCTGTCCAGGTTGATACAAAAGGATGGGTATTCATCCTTTCTGATGGAGGCATAATACTCCATTGTATATATGAACCATATCTTCTTAATTCATTCATCTGTTGAATAAGATCATTTTGGTTTGGAGTTTTCTTTGCATGACACCATATGCCTAGTAGAGTGCTAAGTACAAAGCAAATTGCTGCTGACATGATATGTCACTTATTAACTTTACACCTTCTTCTAACAGCCATGTGTAATTTTTGGCATGCATTATTTTATTTTTCTTAGATTTTATTTTTTTTTAATTCTATTTAAATTCAATTCAGTAAACACATAGTGTGCTATTAGTTTAAGGGTAGAATTTAGTGATTCATCACTAGTGTATAATACCCAGTGCTCATTACATTAAGTGCCTTCCTTAATGCCCATCACCTAGTTACCACATTTGCCACACTCTTACTCTCCAGCTACCCTCAGTTTTTTCCCTATACTTTAGAATCTGTTATGGTTTGCTTCCTTTTCTGTTATCTTATCTTTCTGTTCCTTACCTTCCTCTATGTTCTTTTTTTTTTTTTTCTTAGTGAAATCATATGGTATTTGTCTTTTGTTGACTGACTTATTTCACTTAGTAGAATACCCTCTAGTTCCACCCATGTCCTTGCAAATGTCAAGATTTCATTATTTTTGGTGTCTGAGTAGTATTCCATTGTATATACATACTATCTCTTCTTTACCCATTTACCCGTTGATGCACATCTGGGATCTTTCCATAGTTTGGCTGAAAGACCCGCACTCCGCACCCAAGAACCAGACACCACATCTCCACTGGATGCAAGTCGCAAGAGGTGATTTATTGTTTACACAGGCGCCTGCGGACGCATCAGCCTCCTGTGGACTGAGCGTGCTGGGCTAAGTTGGGGAGCAGATTATATAGGGCAGGGTTGGGGTGGCGGGAAGCGAGCTTACAGAAGCAGATGCATGGTTACAGGGATCTGATTGGTTAATTTAAATCAAGCATAGTCAGGCGTTGGGTTCAAGGCAAGGACACAGCCGTTTGTTCTGGCGGGCCTTGCCTCAGCACTCTGGAAAGTCCCAGGTACACTCTGTTTCTCATTTGTCTTCCCTTTTGACAGGCCGGTTGACCATAGACATCCTGGTATGTGTTGCCATCCGGCTATGGGGACAATAGGTTACTTAATCAAGCCTTCAGCAAGGGGAGAGGGGTCTTTCATGGCTATTGTGGACATTGTTTTGATAAACATTGGAGTGCATATGCCCCTTTGAATCACTACATTCGTATTGTTGGGGTAAATACCTAGTAGTGCAATTGTTGGGTCATAAGATAGTTCTGTTTTTAATTTTTTGAGGAATTTCCATACTGTTTTCTAGATTGACTACACCAGTTTGCATTCCCACCAAAAATGTAAGAGAATTCCTATTTCTCCACAACCTCGCCAAAACCTGTGTTTTCCCGACTTGTTAATTTTAGCCATTCTGACCAGTGTGATGTAGTATCTTGTGGTTTTGATTTGCATGTCCCTCATGATGACTAATGTTGAACATTTTTTTATGTATCTCTTAGCCATTTTATGTGTTCTTTGGAGAAATGTCTGTTAATGCCTTCTGCCCATTTTCTAATGGGATTATTTGTTTTTTTGGGTGTTGAGTTTGATAAATTCTTTATAGATTTTGGATCCTAGCTTTATCTGATATGTCAATTGTGAATATCTTCTGCCATTCCATAGGTTTCCTTTTAGTTTTTCTAATTGTTCCCTTTGTTGTGCAAAAGCTTTTTATCCTAATGAAGTCCCAATATTTCACACCAAATAAGGCAATAATGGAGAAAGTGAGAAATAAAAATGAAATGATACTTTGTAAACAAATTATAAAAAGCAGAGGTAAGGTTTAACTTGCCTATATATATATATATGTATATATACATATATATATATACACACACTCATATATATAGTGTGTGTATATATACACTATAGTGTATATAGTGTGTGTATATATATACACACACTCATATATATATATTTTTTGTGTACCAATTTGATTCCCTTGACATTCCTTTAATTACATATTACTAACTTATTTTCTTAGTAGTTACCCAGGAGATTATAATTATCATTTAAGTTCACATCAACCTTGTTTGAACTTATGGCAACTTAATCTCAATATTATGCAAGACCTTTCATTGTATATGGATTTTTCAACTTTGTCCTTTCACTACCACAAAAGATTACCTTCTTATGCATTGAGTGCCAATTTACATATTATAAAGATTGTTTTATATAATTGTCTTTTACATTAGGCAAAAAATACAAACAGGGGAGCCTCATGGTTCAGTTGGTTATGCATCGGCTCAGGTCATGATCCCATGGTCCTGGGATTGGAGCCCTACTTTGGGTTCTTTGATCATCAGGGAGTTGGCTTCTCCCCCTTCTTCTTCCTGCTGCTCAGCTTCTTGTGTTCTCTCTCTCTCTCAGTTTGTCAAATAAATAAATAAAATAAAATACAAACAAAAACTGTGTTTATATTTGTGTATTTACTCTCACTTTAATATTTACCTTAACTGGTATTTTGTGTGTGTGTTTTAAGAATTTAAATTACCATCTTCTCATTTCACCCTGAAGTATTCCATATGTGATTTCTTATAGGTCAAATCAGCTAGCAACAAACTCTCAAATTTTGTTTATCCAGAGTTTTAATTACTCCTTTGTTTTCAAAGGATTGTTTTTTTCTTTGTGTGTGTGTGTATTAGTTGCCATTTTTTTCTTCAGCACTTTAAGTAGACCATCTACCATATTCTGTCCTCAATGGTTTCTGAAGAGAAATCAGCTATTTTATTGATGATCCCTTATAGAAGGTGAGTTGTTTCTTGCTGCTTTCAAGATTCTTCCTTTGCTTTTGATGTTAAACAGATTATAATTTGTCTAAATGTAGATCATTTTTCTTTTTTAAGAGCAAACCAAACTATTATCACTTACAAATTTGATTACATCCAATTTTGTTGGCTTTAAAATTTGAGGTATTTTAAATTTGAAATGATAAACCAAGTGACAAACCAAATTTAAAATTTAGTAGTGTATTAATGAACTATTTACATTTGGATCTTCACCTTGATATCAGATAGCTAGCTGTTTCTTTATAAACAATCTCAGTATCTTTTACAAATAAATTGGTCTTCCATGTGCCTTAACACACTTAAAATTTCTTCGTTGTCTAACACAAAAAACAGGATTTAGTAGGGAAAATATATACTTTATAACAAAACTGTAATGTACCTGTCAAGTATGAACAATATATAGATAAAGCATGGTATACAGGATTTACAGAATATAAACTATAATACAAGTTGTCCACAATTTTTTAAGCTGATCTTTTGCACATGTATGTTACAAGACAAATTTCCTTTTCTGTATTGATTTTCTTTTCAGGAGTGAAGGGATTTTTTTAAAAAGCTATGTTTTACATATATACTTCAACCTGAAATCTAAGTTTGAACTTTTAGGAAAGACTTTCCTTTTCTTTTTCTTTTCTTTTCTTTTCTTTTCATTTCTTTTCTTTTCTTTTCTTTTCTTTTCTTTTCTTTTCTTTTCTTCTTTCTTTCTTTCTTTCTTTCTTTCTTTCTTTCTTTCTTTCCTTTTGAGATATATTTATTTTATACAGCAGGGGAGGGTCCCAAGGAGAGGGAGTCTAGAGCAGTGTTGGACCCAGACTGATCTCATCACCCTGATATCAGGACCTGAGTGGCAACCAAGAGTCAGATGCTTAACTGACTGCCCCCAGGTGTCCCAGGTGAGCCTTTAAGTGTACTGACATTAACTTGCATTTGTGTGTGTGTGTGTGTGTGTGTGTTAGATTTCTTTTTTTTTTATTTTTTCAATTTATTTATTTTCAGAAAAACAGTATTCATTATTTTTTCACCACACCCAGTGCTCCATGCAATCCGTGCCCTCTATAATACCCACCACCTGGTACCCCAACCTCCCACCCCCCTGCCACTTCATTGTTAGAATTTCACTAGTGCTTCCCATACAGTGACTAGGAGGCTTTGGAATAACAGAGGAGGAGGTGGGTCACTAAATTTTGCCCCAGATTAATTTTTTTTTTTTTTGGTTCACTTCAGTTAGAAATGATGATTTCTTCAAACGTATATTTGCAATGTTTTCAGTATTTTTTTCCTGGTTCTGAATTATATTGGTTGAAACAGAATCCTGCCAAAAGTTATTTTTATATCTTCTTGCATAGGCAATCTTTGTTAGTGGTAAATTTTATTTACTTTTTTATCTTTGGTTGTTCACACAAATATGTACTCTAAACAAGATGGCTATCGGGAATGAAAATTTTCTCCAATTTCCCATCTTTAACTTTAAAACTTCTCCTTTGAACAAGGTTTGGCCAGGTGCCACAGGCAGCCTTTATCTGGGATAAAGGTGGCAGGACTGTAGTCTCCATCCGTAGGACCCCAAATTAACCATGAGTGGAAAATCCCAGGAGGAATACAAGGCAGCACCCAAGACTAGTAACTACCTCTGTGGGACAGAAAGAAAGGTCATAGCTCTATGAGGAAAAGTGGCTCAGCAATAAGAGAAGGATGAAGTAAAGCCAGAGATCCCAGGGCAGCAGCCGTGGCTGCTGCTAAACAGTGCAAGAACAGAGCATGCACCATTGTTTGGGCAGTAGTGGTGCAACAACTAAATGTGGATCTTAAAAAGTTTATCTTGGAATTTGTTGAATTTCTCAGACACATAAGCAAAACTTCTCATCAAATTGGGTTTTCTTAGCCATTATTTTTTGCAAATATTATTTCTATTTTTTTTGTCTCTGCCCATTCCTACTGAGACTTCCATTATACATATGTTGATGCATTTGATGATGTCCAACAATGCTATTAGGCTCTGTTTTTCATTCTTTTTTTTTTCCCATTTTTCAGAGTGGATAACTGGCATTGACCATACTCAGTTTTACTGATACTTTCTTCTGTCTGCTCAAATATGCTGTTTATCCAATCTAGTGACCTTTTAAGTCCACTTGTATTTCCCTGTCCAGAAATTGTATCTCTTTAATGATCTTTTTAGTTTTATAACATATTGGACTCATATTCTTTACTTCTTTACTTATGATTTCCTTTGACTCTGGATATATTTGCAACAGATTATTTAAATTATTTATCTAATATATCCAACATCTAGGCTTCTTCAGGGATAGTTTTTTTTTTTTTCTATTGTATGACCTATAATTCTATTTCTTTGCAGTCCTTTAATTTTTTTTTTGTTGTTGTTAAAAACTAGGCATTTTTACTATTCTAATCTAACAACTCTGGGAATTATATTTTTTTTCCCTTCTCCCCAGGGTTTGCCTTTGTTGCTGTTGGGTCTGTGATTTTTGTTTGTTTAGTAACTTTTCTGAACTAATTCTATAAAGTCTTGTTTATTAACCATTGTTGTCTTTGATTTATCAGCGTTATAGTCAGCTAATGATTGGATGTAGTTTTCCTTATACTCTTGGAACCAAAATCTTTCTCATATTTTGTGAAGGAGCTCTTTGTACATGTTCAGCCACTCTTTCAACACTTGGCTGGGAAGTTTACACCTCTGCCTTAGTGTTCACTTCCTGCTTGAACAGAGCCCTAAGATCAACCAGAAGTGGAGGCTGAGAGTCTTCTCTGGTCTTTTCTGAGCATGTACAGAGCCCTGGACATGCATATTATCCTTGAAATTCTCAGAAATATGTTCTGAGATTAAAACTGTAAAAGTTTTAAAACTTTTCGCACATTTTATTCCCCAACATTTTCTCCTAAGCTTTTTGGTTAGTCTCTTATTTCTCTTAACTATTAGTCATCATTTGTGTCATCAGTGAGTAAAGTATGTGCCTGAAAATTATTCAAATACTCCCATGTAGTGGCTTGAGCACTCTATGAGTTCTGACCTGGGCAAAACAATAAAAATCTTTTCAGGTGGTCTCACAATGAGTTACCAGGCAGATCAAATAATAACAGTTCTTTGAGAATGGGGTGCATGTTGTTCTCTCCAGTACTGAGAATGTGTTATTTTCAATGCTACTTCTGATCCAGGGAGTGTAACATCTGACTAGAGTAAGCTAAAGTTTTCCAAAGCTTTTTGTTCTTATTGATATTCACCCATTTTTCATAGAAATAGGTTACTGCAAGCTTTTGAATTGCTGCAAAATTTGGGTTAACTTACAAAAAAGTTAATTCTATTTTATTTGTTTTTTAATTACCTTTAAGGATGAATAGTATTTCAGACTTCCTTAGTCTTCCATTTTCTCTGACATCTCCTTATAATAGTCTTAAAAATACAATGTTATGGAAATGGAGAACTGACTGCCAAGTGTTAAAGTAAGATACCGGAAGAATATATGTGTTTGATTATTAAAGGATAACATCAGGGATCCTTCCAATCTTGAACTGTTTAGTGTTGATTGTGGTTTAATATAGAAGAATAAATCTGCATGAATCTAAACATTAATATACACAAAAGAGTATAAGAAGAGAAAATCTGAATAAGACAACTAAATTGTATTTATGTCAATGTATTCATTGTGGTATTGCACTATACTTTTGCAAGATGTCACTGAGGGGGACTGAGTAAAGTGTACATGGTGTCTGTGTTTTATTTCTTATAATTGTGTGATTACATGATTATCTAAAAATTATTAAAAAAATTAACTAAGTAAACTAATAAAAGAATCAAATTATAAGATAGATAGGACAAAAAAATCTGAGGAAATAGATTCTGTCTGTTTTGTGAATGATTAAGTAAGTATACTGTTTAGATTTAAGTGGTCCAATACTTAAACTATTGCAAGGCAACAAAACACATCCAATGGATGATCTTTGTGCCATAAGTGGAAAACTAAAAATATACCAGTAATGAACTCATGGTGTGTGTTTATTCATTCACTTCACACAATTTTTTTTCCACACAAAATTTTTACTATGTAAATATGTAGGAAGAAAAGCAAAAAATAAAAGAGAAAATGATAAAAATAGCTGATAAAAAAATTTTATGATGCACATATAGAGTTCTAAATTGTTTAACATAAAGAATAATTTAGTGGTTTGCTTTAGTAATTCATTTTAAATTCCTTGAAATATTATTCACTTATCATTAGCTATTTCTAATTAACATTTAATATTTAATATTAGAACTTGTTTTTATGTTTCTGGTAAAGAATTCCACATACCTTGTCAACAAACAGTGTTCTTAGTCCTATCCTTTTTCTTATAGTTCTACTATAATTTTACTGGATAATTTCCAGTAGTCATTACAATTGTTCTTGCAAATTTCTTTGGAAAGTTTTATTAGTTTGAAAGTCTATTCCTTGCTGTGTGAAAATGATTCTTGCTGTGATTAAATAAGAAGCAAAAAGTCATTCACTGCAGGTCTGGTGGCACTCAGTACCTTTTCATGCAGAGTGAATGAGAATGGTGGGCTTTTTACTGAACATTACTTCTGAGACTCCTCAGAAAGAAGGAAGACATTCTGAATCCTACACAGATGGGCTCTTATGACTTTTTAGACAGGCAAGAATGATAATTATTTTCCCTTTGGTTGACAAGGTTGAATAGATCCAGATCATTAAAATTAGTCACTTTTACAACTATCCCATTTTCTTCTGTGTGTGCTAAAGCACAGATATTTTCGGGTGCCTGGGTGGCTCAGTTGGTTAAGCCTCTGCCTTCAGCTCAGGTCATGATCCCAGGGTCCTGGGATCGAACCCCATGTTGGGTTCCCTGCTCAGCTAGGGATCCTGCTTCTCCCTCTCCCTCTGCCTACTGCTCCCCCTGCTTGTACTTGCTCTGTTTCTCTCTGTCAAATAAATCAAATCTTAAAAAAAAAGAGGGGTGCCTGGGTGGCTCAGAGGGTTAAGCCTCTGCCTTCGGCTCAGGTCGTGATCTCAGGGTCCTGGGATCGAGTCCCACATAGGGCTCTCTGCTCAGCGGGGAGCCTGCTTCCTCCTCTCTCTCTCTCTGCCTGCCTCTCTGCCTGCTTGTGATCTCTGTATGTCAAATAAATAAATATAATCTAAAAAAAAAAAGAAACAAAATCTTTAAATATATATATAATTCACAGATATTTCTTTCTTAGGTTTTTTCCTATTACGTTTTGTGCTGAACCAAGCAAATGGAAAATTGGTAAGACTACTTGCAAGAGGACAACAAGAACAAAACTGATAGTGGATTATAAGATATAATATACCCATGTTATGATAGCTTCTGTTATAATAAAACCAATTTACAGCAGAGGAATGCCTAATTGTCTTGGACACATTTTAGAAATATAATGGAGTGAAATATTCAAGCAACTATTTTTGTATAATGAAGGGAAAATACAATGTATTTTCTATTGTTTTAATATATTGACATTCATGCTTATTTAATCAATTCTTAACTAGTTTTCCAAAGTTGCCATATATGCTGGCTGTTCTAAAGTTGTTTTTAAATACACAAAATTGTCTTTCCTCAGTAAAATAAAAATAATAAAATTAAATTAAAAATAATATGTGAAGTACATTACTCAAAAGGTTATAAGTTAAAAACTAATAGGCTTAAGAAGGGTTACATACATTAATCAATAATATTTTTGATGGTTATGATACAAAATATTTGATATTTAGTTTTGGTCTTTGAATGTAATGTCATAATGACCTAATGACAAACTTTCTGATCAAAAATATAGTTTATGAGATTAAGAGCCTGTACCCCTGGGGATAAAAATATATGTTTATAAAAAATAAAAAATTATATAAATAGTCACACACACAAAAAAAATATAGTTTATTATCCATATTAAGGGATAAAAATTAGGATTAAGGAAATTTATGTTGGTGAATAATAAATCTTTTGTGGTAGCTTAAGCTTTTATTCATTAACATTTCTTCCATTTTTATTCTTGCTTTGTTTCTCTGCCTTATTGAGTTGGTTCATAGTCATATGGCATTGCTGCATGTGAACAGAAACTTTAGATTCAATGCTGTGGTCTGCGGCCTTTTTGCTGTTAGTTATTAAAATATATGACCCTCAATCATTAAAACAGTATGTCCCACATAAAGGATATATTATTCCAGTATAGATTTATGAATGGAAAGACATGTGGAAACACTTTTATCCAAACCTAGCTGAGTGCAGCATATGCTGGCCCAATAGAGTCTAGTAAGGTCAATTTATGTCAGCAAAATCCAAGAGCTCAACAGAGTTACAGAAGACCTTTAACCCACTGAGCCACCCAGGCGCCCCTACAGAAGACCTTTAAACTAAAGTAACATAAGCTAAAAAAAGTATTTGTTCATCTTAAGTATTTAAGAATATGTTGCTGTTTGTTAAGCCACACAACCTAAAATCATAGCAGTAATTGGTAAAATTGTACCAGTATGATGCTGTAACATTTAAAACAGATAGCTACAGCTGGACTGGGGCTTGTAGGATCAATTCAGTCAGACTGACTGTTTGGTATAATCAATTGCTTCATTACTGATTATCAAAATGTAATGAAATCTATAGTTAATAGTCTCATAAACAGTTTTGTCAGTTTACATGTGGAGAACTACTAAAGAATTACTAAAAGTAAAATAATCCCAGGCAGTAATGACTGCACTTTGGGCTTTACTTTTAATCAATAAACTTGATTATGAATACAACTGATAAGAGTAATAAGAAAAACAAAACCCATAAGTAAATTCCTTTATTTGTCCTTAATTGTGATTTGCAGATTAGGATACATGTCATCAATACATAAGACATAAACCCTTTAAGGTGTTAGAGACCAAATAAACTTAATTTCTAAAAAAGGATTTGATATCTGTAGTCTGAGAAAGATAATTATCATTAGATTTTTAGATCCAATTTTTCAAAGCTGATCTCTTAAATATTCACAATTTATGAAATTGTTTATTATTATAAAAATGCACTCAGTTTGTCTGAAAAGGTCATTCATATAAAAAATACAGAACAATTATTAAAATTTCCATCTATTTTCTTATGTCTTTAGTTCAAACCATGCAGAATGTCTAGAAGCCATTATAAATAAATAGCATTAAGAATTCTAAACATTAGGGGAAACAAACAAACAAGGAAACTACAATGACAATGAAAAAGTCAGTGTTTAGAAATGTTGCTAAAGAGTAGCTCAATGGAAACTGGGCATCTGTATATGCCCAGAATCATAATTTTAATTTCTACCAATGTGTAACATACAGAACTTCTACAGTTAGAGATAAATGCACTCTTGACAAGCTGTGGAAGGTCTGTCAGGTTACCTAAAACTCACCAGTGCCATGTAACAGTATCCTTTATTTTGTTTTTCACTTTTTCTTTCTACCTCATGCTGCTTTTCATTGTTGGCTTTGCATTTCTTTATTTTTTAAGAAATTGAATCCAACAGAGATCACATCCAATGCCAACTGTTACAGATAATTCTGTTTAAATACATAGTCATAGACTGAGAGATTTGCAACTCTTATTGTTGATGCTGACCCAAATTCTGGCATACTTTTATTTCAAATGAATATTTAGATTGTTATTTACACTGAAAGAAATTGTTCATATCTCTAAGACAAGTAAGTGGAAGAATCAAATCATAAAATCAAGCAAACACTAAATCAAAAACTTACCCTCTATTTTAGGTAATTTTTGGTGATTCATACCAACATTAATTTTAAAAAGCAATTAAGGGGGTGCAGATAATCAGATCAATCAGTTGAACATTCCACTCTTGATTTCCTCTCAGATCATGATCTAAGGGTGCTGGGATGGAGTTCTGCGTCTGGATCTGTGATCAGCGGGAAGTCTGCTTGAGATGTTCCCTCTCTCTGCCCTTCCCCCTGCATGCACGTCCATTCTCTCTCTCTTTCTCTCTCAAATAAATAAATAAAATCTTAAAAAAATAAATAAAATAATGTAAAATAAGTCATTAAAGAGAACCTACTGGGTGTTAATAATTATTTTAGGTAAAAAGGATACAGTGTTTATGAAAACACAAGTTTATGCTTTCAGGAAAGATTCTTCATTTTTAGTTGGAGAGATAGACACAAAAAGTAAACTAATTAGTTCACATTTGGTGGTTATATGTCAAACAAAACAGTGACTTAAGAAGTGGGAATGCTACATGAAGACTTAAATATTTTGAAAGCTAGTTTCAAGTTCATTATGAAGGGAACTTGAAAGTCATCACTCCTCTTTAACAAGTAAAAAGCTAAAAAACTGAAAACATACAACTCATTTTAAAATCTGTCAGAGAACTGTGATCACAGGGCAAATCAGTGACCTAAAATTGGAGAAACAGCCAGTCAGCTATATACATCACAACTTTTCTGAGCAGAGACACATGAGCAAACACGAGTACCAGAATAGGAAAACTTAAAGTGTAATTGGCAAACTGCTGAGGTTCAGTGTGAAAAATTCTGAGAACTAAAAATTTTAGGAGGTACCAGCCTTCAGGAGCATACACTTCTGTGTTTTTATTTCCAGGAACTCTATTAGGTTCTCACAGTTAAGATCAGAGAAAAACTTCCTTATGACTCTGGCAAAAGGAGGGGGAAAAATAACAATTTGAAATATACCAGAGCATTCTGTTCTTCTTAACAAGGGCTGCCCTCAAGAAAAACTGCTTTACTGTAGCCTAATTTATTGGAGTTTTACCAAAGCCAAACTGACCTGGGGAGAAAGAAATATCTAGCTCTAGCTCCCTCTACCTTTCCAAATTGGGAGATGGAAATACTCAACTCAAGCCAGTCTTCTAGCTAATCCTTTGTTCCACCTAAAGGGGTGAGAGGATAAAAGCACTTACGAAGTTCACAGTTCAAGGGCTCAGGGTTACTAAAAGACTAAGACCTAATCATAGAACTATAAGTTGATTTCTTCATTCTCATTTAGTGTATTAAAGCTTCACAGTTCCTTTTTGCCAGTACATAATGTTATTTTTAACTTTTTGAGGAACACCCATATTGTTTCCCACAGTAGCTGCTCCAGTTTGCATTCTCACCAATGGTGTTAGAGGGTTCCCCTTTCTCTACATCTTTGCCAACGTCTGTTTTTTTTTTCCTGTGTTTTAATTTTAGCCATTCTGACAGGTGTGAGGTGATGTATCATTGTAGTTTTGATTTGCATTTCCCTGATGATGAGTGATGATGAATGTCTTTTCATGTGTCTGTTGGCCATATGGATGTCTTTTTTGGAGAAATGTCTGTTTATGTTCTCTGTCCATTAAAAAAAAATAGACTATTCGTTTTGGGGTATCGAGTCTTTATAAATTTTGGATAGTAACCCTTTATCAGATATGTCATTTGCAAATATATTCTCCCACTCTGTAGGTTGTCTTGTCTTTTAGTTATGTTGATTGTTTCCTTTGCTGTGCAGAAACTTTTTATTTTGAGGCAGTACCAGTAGTTTATTTTTGCTTTTGTTTCCCTTGCCTCAAGTGACATATCTAATAAAATGTTGCTATGGCCAATGTCAGTGACATTTCTACCTGTGCTTCATCTAAGTTTTTATGGTTTCAGATCTCACATTTAGGTCTTTAATCCATTTTGATATTTATTTGTTTATTTGTTTGTTTATTCATTTATTTATTTATGGTGTGAAAAAAAAGTTGTCCAGTTTCTTTCTTTACATGTAGCTTACAAGTTTTCAAACATCATTTGTTAAAAATATCCCTTTTTCCCCCACTGGATATTCCTTCCTGCTTTGGAGAAAATTAATTGACCTTATAATTTTAGGTTTATTTCTGGGTTTTATTTTCTGTTCCATTGATCTATGTATTTTTTTTTGTTGTTGTTGTTTTCGCCAGTACCACACCGTTTTGATTACTACAGCTTTGTAGTATAACTTGATGGCTGGAATTCAACAATTACTTTAAATTTCAGTGGTCTAAGTGTAACAAAAAAAAAAAGATTTTCAGAGTAGATCAAAAACCAAGTCTCAACTACATGTCTATAAGAAATCCACTATAAATATAGCACATGTGCATTAAAAGCAAAAGGATGAAAAAATATATGCTAACATGCACTAATCAGAAGAAATATAGAGAAGCTATATTAATTTCAGACAGAGCTGACTTTAGAACAAGAAAATTATAAGGAATAAAGATGGACATTATATAATGATAAAGGGGTCAATTCAGCAAGAAGACATAATGATCTTCGATTTGTATGTACCTAACAGCAGAGCATCAAGACACATAAGGGAAAACTGCTAGAACTGGAAGGAGAAATAGATGAAATCACTATTACAAATGGGAATTCAACACACTTTATCAATAATAAACAGATCCATCAGGCAGAAAATCAGTAAGGACGGAGTTAAGCTGAACAGCATAACTAGATATAATTGACATATGTAGAATCATACATGACAGGATGTGCATTCTTCTTAAGCCCACATGGAATATTCACCATGATAGATCACATTCTGGGTCATAAAAAGAACCATACCAAATTTAAAGAAATAGAAGTCATACAATATATATGTTTAGAAAAGAATGGAATTAAACCAGAGCTGAAAAACAGAAAGATAAGCAGAAATATTCAAAACAATTGGAGATTAACGGCGTATTTCTAAATAAAACATAGGTCATTTTCCCTTTTGTTTCCTTTGCCTTTGGAGACATTAAACAAGAGATTCTTTTTTTTTTTTTTTTAAAGATTTTATTTATTTATTTGACAGACAGAGATCACAAGTAGGCAGAGAGGCAGGCAGAGAGAGAGGAGGAAGCAGGCTCCCTGCTGAGCAGAGAGCCCGATGCGGGACTTGATCCCAGGACTCTGAGATCATGACCTGAGCCGAAGGCAGCGGCTTAACCCACTGAGCCACCCAGGCGCCCCTAAACAAGAGATTCTGAGGACAGCTAGGGAGAAGAGATTCCTTAGGTACAGAGGAAGGTCTATCAGAATAATGTCATACCTGTCCACAGAAACCTTTCAAGCCAGAAAGGGCTGGCAAGACATATTCAGAGCACTAAATGAAAAGAACATGCAGCCAAGAATACTTTGTCCAGCAAGGCTGACATTCAAAATGGATGGAGAGATAAAGAGCTTCCAAGACTGGCAAGATTTTAAAAAGTATGTGTCCACCAAGCTGGCACTACAAGAAATGTTAAGGGTGGTTCTATAAAAGAAGAAAGAACACAAGAGTTACATAGAACAAAAATTTACAGGGACAATCTATAGAAACAAGGACTTCACAGGTGACATGAAATCAATAAAAATCTATCTTTCAATATTCACTTACAACATGAACAGCCTAAATGCTTCCATAAAGCAGCACAGTAGCAAATTGAATAAAATGACAGTCCCACCCATATGCTGTCTACAAGAAACACATTTGGAACCTAATGATACATCCAGACTGAAAGTGAAGGGATGTAGAAGCATATTTCATGTCAGTGGGCCTCAAAAGAATGTGGGAGTAGTCATTCTCATATCAGATAAATTAAATTTTAAGCTAAAGACTGTAGTAAGAAATAAAAGACACTCTATCATTCTTAAAGGTTCTATGCAACAAGAAGATCTACCAATTGTAAGTATTTATTCCCTCAATATGGGAGCAGCCAACTAAATAAGCCAACTGTTAATCAAAATAAAGTCATATGGCTATGGATACATTAATTGTAGGGGATCTTAACACAGCACTCTCAGTAAGAGAGAGATCATCCAAGAAGAAAATCAATAAAGAAACAAGAGCATTGAGTGACACATTGGACAGGATGAATCTCATAAATATGTACAGAACATTCCACCCTGAAACAACAGAATACTCATTCTTATAGAGCACACGAATGTTCTCCAGAATAGACTGCATATTGGGTCACAAATCAGGGCTCAATTGATACCACAAGACTGAGATTATCCCCTGCATACTCTCAGACTACAATGCTTTGAAACTAGAACTCAATAAAAAATTAAAAAAAAAGTTTTGAAGGAATTCAAACACTTGGAAGCTAAAGGTCAACCTGCTTAAGAATATTTGGGTCAACCATATAATCAAAGAAAAACTTAAACAATTCATGGAAACCAATGAGAATGAAGACACATCTGTCCAAAACCTATGGGATATGACAAAGGCAGTCCTATGGGGAAATACATAGCCATCCAAGCCTCAGTCAAAAAAACTGAAAAATCCCCAAAACACCAACTTTCATTATACATTAAGGAACTGGTAACTCAACAACAATTTAAGCCAACCCCATTCACAAGAAGGCAAATAATCAAGATTAGAGCAGAGATCAATGAGATAGAAACTAGAGATACAGTAGAACACATTAATGAAACCAGAAGCTGGATTTTTGAAAGAACCAATAGGATTGATAAACCACTGGCCAAAGTAATCCAAAAAAAAAAAAAAAAAAAAAAAAAAAAAGAGAAAGGACCCAATTAATACAATTATGAATGAAAGGGGAGAAATCACAACAAAACTAAAGGAAATAGAAATAATCATCAGAAATTATTATCAATAGCTGTATGCCAGTAAGTTAAGCAACCTAGATGAAATGGATGCATTCCTGGAAACCTATAAACTTCCAAGACTAAAACAAGAAGAAATTGACAACCTGAATAGACCAATAACTAGTTAGGAACTTGAAGTATTGATCAAAAACCTTCCAAAAAACCAGAGTCCAAGACCTTATGGATTTCCTGGGGAATTTTACTGAACATTCAACGAAGAAATAATACTTATTCTCCTGAAGCAGTTACAAAAATTAGAAACAGAAGGAAAACTTTCAGACTCTTTCTATGAAGTCAGAATTACCTTGATCTCCAAACCAGGGAAAGACCACACCAAAGAGGAGAATTTCAGACCAATATCCCTGATGAATATGGATGCCAAGATTCTCAACAAGATCCTATCAAATGGGATCCAACAGTACATTAAAAAGATTATCTATCATGACCAGGTGAGATTTATCCCTGGGATGCAAGGGTGGTTTAACATTCTCAAATCAATCAATGTGATAGAACAAATCAGTAAATGAAGAGGGAATAACCATGTGGTGCTCTCAGTTGATGCAGAAAAGCATTTGACAAGACACAAAATCCATTCCTGATTAAAAATCTTCAAAGTATAGGGATAGAGGGGACATTCCCTATTCATAGAAATATTTTCATGAAACCTATCTATGAACAACCCAGAGCAAATATCATTCTCAACGGGGAAAAGCTGATGGTCTTCCCTTTGAGAACAAGAACACAACAAGGATGCTCACTCTCACCACTGTTGTTCAACATAGTACTCATACTACTAGAAATACTATTAACAGCAATCAGACAAAAAAAAGGAATAAAAGGTATTCAAATTGGTTATGAAGAAGTCAAACACTCTCTCTTTGCAGATGACATGATATTTTTTATGGAAAATCCAAAAGACTCTACCCCCTTACTAATAGAACTCATACAGCAATTCAGTAATGTGACAGGATACAAGGTCAATGCACATAAATCTGCTTCTCTCTTATACACTAACAATGAAAATATAGAAAGGAAAATTAGAGAATCAATTCCATTTACTACAGCACCAAGAAACATAAGATACCTGGGAATAAACCTAACTAAAAAGGTAAAGGATCTGTACTCAAGAAATTACAGAACACTTATGAAAAAAATTGGAGAAGACACAAAAAGATGGAAAAGCATTCCATGCTTATGGATCAGAGGAATAAGCATTATTAAAATGTCTATATTGCCTAGAGCAATCTATACTTTCAACATCACCAGCATTTTTCTAATTGCTGGAACAAACAATTCTAAAATTTGTATAGAACCAGAAGAGACCCTGGATTGCTAAGGAAATGTTGAAAAAGAAAGAAAGAAAAAAGTGATGGCATTACATTTCCTGATATCAAACTTTACTACAAAGCTGTGATTACCAAGACAGCATGGTCCTGGCACAAAAACAGACACATAGACTAGTGGACCAGAGTAAAGAGTCAAGATATTTACTCACAAAACTATTGTCAACTAATCTTCGACAAAGCAGGAAGTGGAAGAAAGACAATCTCTTCAATAAGTGGTGTTGGGAAAATTGGACAACTATATACAGAAAAATGAAATTTGACTTTTCCTCTTATGTCATGCACAAAGATAAACTTTAAATAGATGAAAACCTCAATGTGAGACAGGAATTCATCAAAATCCTAGAGGAGAAAATAGGTAGTAGCCTCTTTGACAACTGCCACAGCAACTTCTTTCAAGATAGGCCTGCAAAGGCAAAGGAAATAAAATGAAAATGAAATACTTGGATGTCATCAAGATAAAAAGAACTTCTGCCCAGCAAAGGAAATTATCAACAAAACAAAAAGGTAACCCACAGAATGGGAGAAGATATTTGCAAATGACACTACAGATAAAGGGCTGGTATCCAAGATCTGTAAAATACTCCGCAAACTCAGCACTCATAAAAGCAGGTAATCATATCAAAATATAGGCAGAAGACATGAACAGACACTTCTCCAAAGAAGTCATATAAATAGCTAACAGACACATGAAAAAATGTTCATCATCATTAGTCACCAGGGAGACTCAAATCAAAACCACATCAAGATACCACCTTACACTAGTAAAAATAGCCAAAATTAACAAGAAAGTAAGCAACAAGTATTGGAGAGGATGTGGAGAAAGAGGAATGAACCCTCTTACACTGTTGGTGGGAATGCAAGTTGGTGCAGCCAATTTGGAAAACAGTGTGGAGATTCCTTAAGAAATGAAAAATAGAGCTTCCCTATGACCCTGCAGTTGAACTACTGGGTATGTACCTCAAAGATACAGATGTTGTGAACAGAAGGGCCATCTGTACCACAATGTTCATAGCAGCATTCATCGCAGTTGCCAAACTGTGAAAAGAGCCAAGATGCCCTACCACAGATGAATGGATAAAAAAGATACAGTCCGTATATACAATGGTGTATTATACTTCCATCAGAAAGGATGAATACCCAACTTTTGTATCAATATGGACAGGACAAGAGGAGATCTTGTTGAGTTTAATAAGTCAAGCAGAGAGAGTCAAGTATTGTATGGTTTCACCTACTTGTGGATCATAAAGAATAACATGGAGGATTTCAGGAGAAGGAAAGGAAAAGTTAATTGGGGAAAATTGGAAGGAGAGATGAACCATGAGGGACTGTGGACTCTGAGAAACAAACAGGGTTTGGGAGGAGAGGATGTGGGGATTTAGGTAAGCCTGGTGGTCGGTACTATGGAGGGCACATATTGAATGGAGCTCTGGGTGTGGGGCATAAACAATGAATCTTGAACACTGAAAAAAAAAAATACAGTTTAAGTAAAAGAAAAGAAAACTAAAGAGCAATAACTCTGATAAACATAAATGCAAATATCCTCAACAAAATATAAAATCAAATCCAGCAATGTATAAAAGAATTATGCATCATGACCAACAACAATTTATTGCAGTCAAAGATAGTTGGTTCAATATTCAATATCAATTAATGTAAAGCATCATATCAATAGGCACATATTGCATCAATAAATGTAGAAAAATCATTTGTCAAAATGCAATGCTCATTCAAACAACAACAACAACAACAACAAATACCTCTCAACAAACTAGAAATAAAGTGGGTCTTTCTCAGCATAACAGAGAATATCTAAAAAATTTAGAGTTAGTACCACACTTAAAAGTGAGAAACTTAGGGGCGCCTGGGTGGCTCAGTGGGTTAAGCTGCTGCTGCTTTTGGCTTAGGTCATGAACTCAGAGTCCTGGGATTGAGCCCCCCATCAGCCTCTCTGCTCAGTGGGGAGCCTGCTTCCTCCTCTCTCTCTGTCTGCCTCTTTGCCTGCTTGTGATTTCTCTCTGACAAATAAATAAATAAAATCTTTAAAAAAAAGTGATAAACTTAGAAGCTTTCTCACTGAGGTCAGGAATAAGGCAAAGATGTCCCCATTCACCACTCCTTTTCAACACATTGGAAGACCTATACCTAGCTAGTGTAATAAAATAAGAGAAATTAATGAAAGGCATACAGATTAGGAGGAATAAATAAAACTTTATTCACAGATGATATGTATGTCTATGTAGAAAATCTGAAAGAATTGAAAAGAAATTCCTGGAACGAAAAAGGAAGTATAGCAAGGTTTCAGAATATAAGCTTAATATATAAAAGTCGATCTGTGTCTTATATATCAGCAATGAGCAATTGGTGTTTGAAATGAAAACCACAATACCATTTACATTACATTATCAACCCCCAAATGAAATATTTAGGTCTAAATATATCAAAATATGTACAAAGTTTATGTGAAAAGAACTCCCAAACTCTGATGAACAAAATCAAAGAACTAAACAAATAAATACTCCATGTTTATGAATAGGAAGATGATATTGTAAACATGTCAGTTATTTCCAATTTTATCTATAGATTTAATGCAGTCCCAATCAAGTCCTAACAAGTCATTTTTTGGGATATTAAAAAAATTGATTATAAAATGTTTATGGAAAGACAGAAGACCCAGACTAGCCAACAAAGTATTGAAAAATAAAAGTTGGAGTATGAACACTACCCAACTTCAGAATTTAATATAAAGGTATGGTAACCAAGGCAGTTTGGTATTAGTAAGAGGAAAGACAAATAGATCAATGGAACAGAGTAGAGATCCCAGAAATAAACCAACAAAAATATAATCGACTGATGTTTGACAAAGGAACAAAAGCAATACAATAGAAAAAAGGTAGTCTTTTCAACAAATGGTACTGAAATAAATGAATATCCACATGCAAAAAAAAAAAAAGAATCTAGACTCAGACCATACACCTTTCACAAAAATGAACACAAAAATAATCAGATCTAGTTGGGAAATACAAAAGTATAAAACTTCTAGAAGATAACAAGCAAAAATTTTGGTGACACTGGGTTTGGCAATTACTTACAAAACATTATCTAAGACACAGTCTGTGAAAGAAATAATTTATAAACTGGACTTCATTAAAATTAAGCACTTTTCTTGGAGAAAGACACTTCCAAGAGAAATAGAATATAACCCACACACTGGAAACGTAAAAAAAAAAAAAAAGAAAAAAATCAAAATACATATCTGTGTAAGTACTATTATCCACAATATAAAAAGAACACTTTAAAACTCAACAATAAGTAAATGTGCAACCTGATTTTAACATGGTCTAAATGCGGGGACACCTGGGTGGCTCAGTGGGTTAAGCCGCTGCCTTCGGCTCAGGTCATGATCTCAGGGTCCTGGGATGGAGTCCCACATCGAGCTCTCTGCTCAGCGGGGAGCCTGCTTCCCTCTCTCTCTCTCTCTGCCTGCCTTTCTGTCTATTTGTGATCTCTCTCTCTCTCTCTGTCAAATAAATAAATAAAATATTAAAAAAATAAAAAATAAATAAAAATAAATGGTCTGAATGCGAACAGACAGCTTACAAAGAAAGATATGCAGGAGGCAAATAAGCATGTGAAATAATGCTCACTATTATGTGTAATAAGAGAAATGAAAATTAATACAACAATGGGATAATTAACTGAAAAATTTCTTACTCCTCTTCTTTAAGATGTGTACATATGTAGGGTACGTTATGGGAAGCTAATCAGTTAGCCTATTCTTACTTTTCTCTAGTTGCCCTGATATGACCTCTGCTACTATGCCCTTCACTGCATGAAACCTGGGTGATTCACAGAAACCAGTAGACAGGCTGGACTCTCCAAATATTTTGTTAATATATCTGTAAAGATTTTGACATGTCTTCTTGGTTAAAAAAAAAAAAAAGGTACCATTACACTCTTATTAGGATGGCAAAATCAAAAGTATTGATAACACCAAATGCCAGGGAGGATATGGAGAAACAGGAACTCTTTCATTGATTGTTTGAATGCAAAATGGTACAACTTTGGAAGGCAGTTTGCCAGTTGCTTACAAAACTAAACATACTGTTACCATACAATCCAGCAATCATGTTCTTTGGTATTTACCCACATTAGTTTGAAAACATTTCTACAGAAAATCTTGCACATGAATGTTTATTGCAGCTTTATTCATAATTGTCAAAACTCAGAAGCAACTAAGATGCCTCTCAGCATCTAAATCGATAAATAAAATTGTGGAACATCCAGTCAAGGGAATATTATCCAGCAATAAGAAACCAGCTATCAGCTGTAATAAGAATGGAAAAAATGTAAATGTATATTACCGGTGAAGGAATCCAATCTGAAAAGGATATATTCAATACATTTCAATAATGTGTCATTCTATAAAAGAGAAAACTACAGAGACAATAAAAATGTCCTTTTTTGTCAGGGGTTAGGGAGGAAAGAGGGATTAAGAGGAGAGCACAGAGGATTTTCAAGGCAGTGATTCCAGATATATGCCATTTACTTCTGTCAAAACCCATAGGATATACACCAAGAGTGAATTCTACTGAGGTTTTTAGTGATAAATATGTGTCAGTGGAGTATCATAGATTGTACCAAACATATCACTTTTGTGATGGAGTTTGAAAGTAGGAGAGGCTGTCCATGTAAAGGTGCACAGGGAAAATGAAAACACTCTGGGTTTTCTGATCAATTTTACTGTGAAAAGAAAGCAACGTTATGGGGTGCCTGGGTGTCTCAGTGGGTTAAAGCCTCTGCCTTCAACCAAGGTCATGATCCCAGGGTCCTGGGATGGAGCCCCACATTGGGCTCTCTGTGGAGCCTGCTTACTGCCCCCCCCCCCCCCGCCCCCCTGCCTAAATGTGATCTCTCTCTGTCAAATAAATAACTAAAATATTTTTAAAAAGAAAAAAAATGTTAAAATAATCTATTAAAAACTTCAAAAATAATCAAGAATAGCAAGAACTAATATCCCCTGAGTCTCTACAAATTTAGCATGTCCAAAAATAGAAAGGTTGTGAGCTTCAACAGGAAAATGAGTAGTGATTGGTGGTTCAAATAATAGAGGGTCCAGTTCAAACAGTGTCATTTAGATTAGCACTGATATTGCAAATCAGATGCAGATTTTAACTGATCCGTGTCTGCAAACGCAAATGTAACTATTGGCCAACTTTATCTTTAATCATTTTTTTGTTTTTCAGTATGTACTAGATTAAAAAAAAACATATTTCTGGGTCTAGGAAAAGATAAAAAAAAGTGAGTAAGATAGTCTTTACTCTCATGGAAGGAAAACACTAGTACAATACAAGATATACAAATAAAAAGGATTTTTAAAAAGCTATAATTATGAAAGAGATAAAAATGGAATACACTGAGATTCAAGAGGAAGAATTTAAATACTCATTTATTATACAAATTTCTTGAAGAACTATTGTGTGCCAGATATTATTCTAGGCTCTGAGGATGATCACTGAATGAAACAAAGATATCTATTATCACAGAGATGGTATTTTCCTTAGGTGGACAGGTAATACACAATGAGCTTAAAAAATAAATACACTTTATAGTATGTTGGAATTAGGCAAATGCTGTGGAAATCGAACCATGTAAGGGATATTAGGAGGTTTAATGGCATGTGTGGGGTGGAAGTAAGTAAATTTTTTTTAAAAGATTTTATTTATTTATTTGACAGACAGAGATCACAAGTAGGCAGAGAGGCAGGCAGAGAGAGAGAGAGAAAGAGGGAAGCAGGCTTCCTGCGGAGCAGAGAGCCCGATGCGGGGCTCGATCCCAGGACCCTGAGATCATGACCCGAGCCGAAGGCAGCAGCCCAAACCACTGAGCCACCCAGGCGCCCCAGTAAGTAAAATTTTAAGTAGCTATTTAGGTTAAATTTCAACATAAGCTTCCCGATTTTTATCAGAAATAAGACAATGATGAGGTGCCTGAGTGGCTCATCAGTTAAGCGTCTGCCTTTGGCTCATGTCATGATCTCAGGGTCCTGGTGTTGAGTCCCCTGTTTGGCTCTCTGCTCAGAGTGAAGTCTGCTTCTCCCTCTTCTTCTGTGCTTCCCCTTGCTTTTGCTCTCTCTGTCTCTCTCAAATAAATAAAATCTTAAAAAAGAAATAAGATAAAGATATTGTTTATCTCTACTACTATTTGATATCAAAGGTGTACCTTATTTTATTGTAATTGCTTTGCTATACTTCATAGATACTGCATGTTTTACAAATTGAAGATTTGTGGCAACTCTGCATCCAGCAAGTGTATTGGTGTCATTTTACCAACAACTTTAGCTCAGTTTCCTTATCTGTGTCACATTTGGGTAATTCTCTCACACTATTGAAAACTTTTTCATCTTTATTATATGTGTTATGGTGATCTGTGTTCAATAATTTTTTATTTTACTATTATAATTGCTTTGGGATGCCACAAACTACGCCTATATAAGATGGTGGATTTATTTAATGTTGTGTGTGTTCTGCTTAACCAACTGGTCATTCCCTCATCTTTTTCTTTCTCCTCCTTAAACCTTCTAATATCCCTAGCATGGTTCTATTTCCACAGCATTTGTCAACTTCCAACATTCCCTGAGACATAACAATATTGAGATTAGGCCAATTAAAAACCCTAAAATTACCTCTAAGTATTCAAGTGAAAGGTAAAAAACAAAACAAAACATATCTCTCACTTTAAATTAAAAGCTAGAAATGATTAAGTTTAGTGATGATTGCTTGTTGAAAGCCAAGATGAGCTAAAATCTAGGCCTTTTGAGCCTAACAGCCAATTTCTGAATGGAAAGGAAAAGTTCTTGAAGGAAATTAAAAATGCACTCTGGTGAACACACGAATCATAAGAAGGTGATACAATCTTATTGATGACACAGAGAAAGATTTAGTTGTCTGGATCAAGATTGACCGCCCAAATATTCCCCTAAGCCAAAGCCTAATCCAGGACTCTTTTCAATTCTATGAAGGCTGAAAGAGGTGAAGATCCTGAAAAAGAAAAGTTTGAAGCTAGTGGAGTTTGGCTCATGAGGTTTAAAGAAAGTTGTCTCCATAATGTAAAAATGCAAGATAAAGTGCTGAGGTAGAAGCTGCACAAGGTATCTAGAAGATCTAGCTAAGAAAATTAATAAAGGTGGTTACACTTAAACAACGGATTTTCAAAGTAGACAAAACAACTTTATATTGGAAGGAGATACCACCTAGGACTTTCATAGTTAGAAGCCAATGCCTGTCTTCAATGTTTCAAAGGACATGTTGACTCTTTTGTTAGGGGCTAAGGCAGCTGGTGATTTAGGCTGAATCCAATACTCTTTGACAACTTAAAATGCTAGTGCCCTTAAGAATTATGCTAAATCTACTCTGCCTATGTTCTATAAATGGAAAAGCAAAACCAAGATGACAGGATATCTGTTTACAACATTGCTTACTGAATATTTCAAAATTACTGTTGAGATCTACCTCTCAAAAAAAAGAAAAAAAAAAAGATTTATTTCAAAATATTTCTGCTCATTGATAATGCACCTGGTCACCCAAGAGCTGTGATGGATATGAGCAACAAGATGAATATTGTTTTCATGTACACTAACACAATACACATTCAGAAGCCCATCAATCAAGAAGTAATTTTTACTTTTAAGACTTATTGTTTAGTAAATAATAGAAGAAATTTTATAAGATTCTATCTGTTATAGGTAGCAATTCTCCTCATAGACCTGGGAAAAGTAAATTGAAACCTCTGGAAATGATTTGCCATTCTAAATATCATTAAAGCATTGGTGATTCATAGGAAGAGGTCAAAGTATTAATATTATCAGGAATTTGGGAAATCAACTCCTGGTGAAGGTGCCATGAAATTTTTTTTTTTTTGATTGAGAACAAAAGATTTAGAATACCACATAAACATAGTTGATAAAGAAACAACACTTGTGGAGCATAAGAAATAACATGGAGGACATTGGGTGAAGGAGAGGAGAAGTGAGTTGGGGAAAATCAGAGGGGGAGATGAACCATGAGAGACTGTGGACTCAGAAACAAACTGAGGGTTTTGGATGGAAGTGGGTGGAGTGTTGGGAGAGCCTTGTGCTAGGTATTAAGGAGGGCACATACTGCACGGAGCACTGGGTGTGGTGCATAAACAATGAATCTTAGAATGCTGAAAAAATTAAAATAAAATAATAAAATAAAGAAACAACAGGGTTTAAAATGATTGACTCCAAATTTGAAAGAAGTTCTACTGTGGGTAAAATGCTGTCTAATGGTATTGCATACTTAAAAAGACAAAAGTATTTCATGTTGATAAATTGTTCATAAAAGGAAGTCAACCAATGTGGCAAACTTTACTGTTGTCTTATTTTAAGAAATTGTTACAGCCACCCCAAACTTCAGCAGCCACCATCCTGATCAGTCAGAAGCCATCAAAACTGAAGCAAGATATTGTGTCAGTAAAAGGTTACTGCTCACACTAGAAGGTATTATGCTAAGTGAAATACATCAGACAGAAAATGACAAATGCCATATGATTTTACTTATATGCAGAATTTTAGAAAAAATAAATAAATAAATGAATGAAAAGACACACAGGCCCTTAAATATGTATAAAAAATTGGTAGTTACCTGAGAAGCAAAGGAACAGAAGGACAGACAGAATAGGTAAAGGGGATTAGAAAATACAGACTTCAATTTATAAAATAAATAAATTTCAGAGATGAAATGTACAGCATAGGGGATATGGTCAATAACATTATGATAACTTTATATGATAATAGATGCTAACTACACTTATCTCGGTGAACATTTTATAATGTATTTAATTGTCAAATTAGTACACCTGAAACTAGTATAATATTGTATGTCAACTATAGTACTTTAATAGTGTAGTATAGTATATAGTACAGTATAGTATAGTATACTTTAATAGATTATGAGTCACTGAAATCACAGACAATGGCTTGCATTATTTGGACATAAATCATTTTGAAATTCAGATATGTAATTTTTTTTTCTTTTTTTATTTAGTTTTTATTTATTTTCAGCATAACAGTCTTTATTTTTTTTTTTACAGCCGGTGCTGCCCGATTTCATTTCTGTCTTCTATACTACCCCCCACCTGGTACACCAACCTCCCCCCCCCCCGCCACTTCTAACCACTCCGAATGATTTTCAGAGTCCATAGTCTGTCGTGGTTCACCTCCCCTTCCAATTTCCCCCAACTCCCTTCTCCTCTCTAACTCCCCTTGTCTTCCATGCTATTTGTTATGCTCCACAAATAAGTGAAACGATATGAGAATTGACTCTCTCTGCTTGACTTATTTCACTCAGCATAATCTCTTCCAGTCCCGTCCATGTTGCTACAAAAGTTGGGTCTTCGTCCTTTCTGATGGAGGCATAATACTCCATAGTGTATATGGACCACATTTTCCTTATCCATTCGTCCTTGGTTCTTTCCACAGTTTGGCGACCGTGGCCTTTGCTGCTATAAACATTGGGGTACAGATGGCCCTTCTTTTCATGACATCTGTATCTTTGGGATAAATACCCAGGAGTGCAATTGCAGGGTCATAGAGAAGTTCTATTTTAATTTCTTGAGGAATATCCACACTGTTCTCCAAAGAGGCTGTACCAACTTGCATTCCCACCAACAGTGTAAGATGGTTCCCCTTTCTCCACATACCCTCCAACACATGTTGTTTCCTGTCTTGTTAATTTTGGCCATTCTAACTGGTGTAAGGTGATATCTCAATGTGGTTTTAATTTGAATCTTCCTGAGGGCTAGTGATGATGAACATTTTTTCATGTGTCTGATAGCCATTTGTATGTCTTCATTGGAGAAGTGTCTGTTCATATCTTCTGCCCATTTTTTGATATGATTGTTTTGTGCATGTTGAGTTTGAGAAGTTCATTATAGATCCTGGATATCAACCTTCTGTATGTACATTTTTCTTGAGGTTTATTTAGTGGTGCCTGTGTGGATCAGTTAAGTGCCTGCTGATGGTCCCAGGGTCCTGGGATAGATCACTACATTGGGCTTCCTGCTCAGTGGGGAGCTTGCTTCTCCCTCTGCCCATACCTCAGTCTCACTCTTGCTCAGTGAGGTGGGGACAGAGGGAGAGAATCTCACACAGACCCCACACTGAGCATAGAGCCCAAAGCTGGGCTTGATCTCACAACCCTGAGATGATAACATGGGCTGAAATCAAGAGCCAAACGCTCAACTGGCTGAGGTATCCAGTTGCCCCCATACATTTTTTTTTTAAATAAAATGCTATTGCATACTTAACAGATTATAGTATAAGGTAAACATAACTTTTATTGATACTAGGGAGCCAAAAATTTTATTTGAGTAAGTTTATTTCAATATTTGCTTTATTGAAGTGTCCTGGAACCAAACCCAAGAAATCTCTGAGGTATGTCTATAGGCTGCAGTTATTAGTCATTACAATTAAAGAAGATAAAACAACTAAAGTATACAAATCAGAAAGAAAAGTTTTTTGATCCAATTTATAAGTGATTTGGCTATATATATGGAAAATTAAAGAATACATGGAAAAACTACTACAACATGTAAGAGAATTTAATAAATTATCAGATAATGCAACTAATTTATAAAAATGAATGTTCATCAATAAAATTTAAAAAATTGAAGAGGTAAAGAAAGGGATGTCCCATTTAATAAATAAAATTTAAAATCAGCTATAAATAGCTGATTTCTGGACCAGAGCAAAATATAAATGCTGTCCCTGGATCATCATTTAGTGCCAGGAAGCAAGTGCTTAAAAGAAAAAAAAATTACAATGATATGAATATATCAAATTAATGTAGAAGCATGGTATCACATGCTTAAAAAGAAAAAGGTATTGCAGGGGCGCCTGGGTGGCTCAGTGGGTTAAGCCGCTGCCTTCGGCTCAGGTCATGATCTCAGCGTCCTGGGATCGAGCCCCGCATCGGGCTCTCTGCTCCACAGGGAGCCTGCTTCCCTTTCTCTCTCTCTGCCTGCCTCTCTGCCTACTTGTGATCTCTGTCTGTCAAATAAATAAATAAAATCTTTAAAAAAAAAAGAAAAAGGTATTGCATGCTGATAAATTGTTCATAAAAGGAAGTCAACCAATGTGGCAAATTTTATTGTTGTCTTATTTTAAGAAATTGTTGTCTTATTTTAAGAAATTGAAAAAAAAGTTTCTAAAGTCCAAAACTATAACAATTTGAGCTACTGAAGTAGTATTGAATAATAACTGAAAACATAAAATAACTCAAAGTATAAAAAAATACTTCAATCTATAGTGACATAGACAAAAATTCAATAAATTATTTAAGAAGAAGAAGAACAAATTTTCAGTGAAAAAGAATTTCACTTAATTCATGAGATTATACCCCCCCAAAGAGATGGTATTTAAATCTCCACTCTCTAAATGTGGAATCTACATATCAACCTCTTTCCAATGAGTATATTATGGATTGGAGTAAAAGAGTAACTTTACAGTAAAACAAACAAACAAACAAACAAAAACAACCCAATAAACACTATCTTAGGCAGATGATCAATGTTAGCATTACTAGTGATAAGTGAATTATAACAATATGTACCCTCAATATAATGTGATGAAAATAGCTTTTTATTTCTGTGGCGTTCCTCCAAAAAACATATAACCTCAGTCTATTCATGAGAAAAACATCATGCAAATTCCAATTGAGGAACAATCTGCATATATGAGACAAGTACTTCTAAAAACTCTCAATGTCATGAAAAATAAGTAGTGTTTGGGTGCCTGAGTGACTCGGTTGGGCATCTGCCTTCAGCTTGGGTCGTAATCCCACAGTCCTGGGATCAATTCCCATGTTTGGCTTCCTGCTCTGCAAAGAGTCTGCTTCTCCCTACTCCCCTCCCCCCATTCATTCTTTATCTCTTTCAAATAAATAAATAAAGTATTTAACATAGGGGTAGAAGTCCTAGCATCAACAATCAGACAACAAAAAGAAATAAAAAACATCCAAATTGACAAGGAATAAATCAAACTCTCTCTCTTCACAGATGACATGATACTTTATGTAGAAAACCCAAAAAACTCTACCCCCAAACTACTAGAACTCATAGAGCAATTCAGCAATGTGGCAGGATACAAAAGCAATGCACAGAAATCAGTTGCTTTTCTATACACTAACAATGTAACTGGAGAAAGAGAAATTAAGGAATTGATTCCATTTACAATAGCAACAAAAACCTTAAGATATTCCTAACCTAAGAGGTTAGGAATAAACCTAATCAAAGAGGTAAAGGATCTATACTCTAAAAAAAAACAGAACACTTATGAAAGAACTTAAGGAAGACACGAAAAGATGGAAAACCTTCCATGCACGTGGATTGGAAGAATAAACATTGTTAAAATGTTTATCCTTCCTAGAACAATCTACACTTTCAATGCCATCCCTATTAAAATAATATTGGCACTTTCCAAGGAGGTTGAAAAAACAATCCTATAATTTGTATGGAACCAGAAAAAACCCTGAATTTCCAAGGGAGTATTGAAAGGGGAACCAAAGCTGGGGGCATCACAATGCACGAAGTGGCTGTATTTGAGGTACACCAGAGCTGGACTCCTTTGACAACCACCATGATCAATACCCACAGATGTGAGATGTCTGTGTCCAACCACATCATCTGATCCCTGTGATCTGATCATGAACTTGTGCCACCCAGCCTTTTTGACATTGGCCTACTTCATGAAGTCTAGGGACTGGAAGATGGTGGGTGACACAATTGAGGTCCAGGCCTATTCCTCTACCACCAAGTGTCTGAAAAATCGGGCCCTTGTCTTAGGCCTCTTTCTTATTATTATATTCATCATTATTTTCACCACTGGCTCACTGATGATTTTCCAAGCAATTTCAGAGATCATATGAGGTTATGGAAGCTACTAGTAGCTCCCCATAGTCTGAAGCTGTCATTCTTTGTACAGCATTTTCTGTACACCATCAGTCTACAATTGGAATCAATAAAGTATTTGCATGTGGAAAAAGAAAAGAAAAAAAAAAGAACAATAGGATTTGGTAATGATATAGGTTAGCAATTAAGAGTAAATGTTCTGAAACAAGATCACTCACGTACATAACTATTTCACTACTCACTATCTGCATAACTTTGGATAAATTATTTAACTCTCTAGGCCTCAATTTAATAATCTGTAAAAAGTAGGTAATAATAATACTTGCTTATTGGGATGTTGTGATGATTAAGGGAGATAACGTATAAAAGCTCCCAGAACCATATTTGACACATAGTATGGGCTCAAATGCTGGTTATTTTCTACTAAGAAATATGTGATACATGTGAGAAATCATAGATGTTGAATATTGAAAGAACAGGGAGAGAATACTTCAATAGTATTAGTATCTGTCTGCCTAACTTCTCATTCAGGTGACTGATAAATACCCAGTCCCCTGTAATTATATAATTTCAATCACACTTAAACCTTTAAGTTGAAGTTCATTCACCCATTTATAGTTAACCTAACTACATGGAAATGCTAGAGAGATAAAAGTTGCCATAGGAGAATACTGAACTGTTACTGAGATGTCCAGTATAATCAGATGATTAGGAGAAACGAAATCACTTGCATAATTTATATTTGAACAAGACCTTTGCTTCTTTTAAAAGTTATTCCTCTGTTATGACAAAATTGATTTCTTGTTTTCTTCTGATTAAAGAAATATCTGCATAGTGGCCAAAAATAATTTCTCTAAATCTAATCAAAATTTGGATTTTTTAAAATAAATCCTAAAATGATTTATAACATGGATAATATAATGGAATCTTTGAAATTATTGGAGTGAAACCTGGATTTTTGTTTGACTTGGGTCAGTCACTAGAGCACTACAGCACTTAATTCATTCAGTGATATATGTAGACGATATTTCTATATTATCGCCCTCTTCTCAAAAGCAGGCAACTATAAGTGATCTATGAACATGGGAGTGGTTAGGTTGTTGTCCAAATCCATAAAATTGTTCTTTAAAAAACATTTTAAATATAAGTACCTGTGCAGTGTAAAATGTCAGGCAGAAGCCTCAAATTTTATTTTTTTATTTTAATATTTTATTTTAATTTCTGTTCCAGAATTCACTGTTTTATGAACGACACACAGCGCCCCAGGCACTGGGCTCACTCAACTCCTCAACCCTCTCCCCTCCAAAATCCTCAGTTTGTTTCTCAGAGTCCACAGTATCTCATGGTTTGTCTTTCCTTTGATTTCCCCCAATTCACTTTTCTTTCCTTCTCCTAATGTCCTCCATGTTATCCTTAAAGCTCCACAAATAAGTAATAGCATATGATAATCAACCCCTTCTACTTGACTTATTTCACTCAGCATAATCTCTTCCAGTCCCATCCATGTTGATACAAAAGTTGGCTACTCATTCTGTCTAATGGAGGCATAATACTCCATTGTATATATGGACCATATCTTCTTTACCCATTGTCCATTGAAGAGCATCTTGGTTCTTTCCACAGTTCAGCAACTTTGGCCATTGCTGCAATGAACATTGGGGTAGAGATGGCACAACATCAGTATCTTTGGGATAAATGCCCAGCAGTGCAATTGTAGGGTCATAGGGAAGCTCTATTTTTAATTTCTTGAGAAATCTCCACACTGTTCTTCAAAGAGGCTGCACCAACTTGCATTCCCACCAATAGTGTAAGAGGGTTCCCCTTTATCCACATCCTCTACAATACATGTTGTTTACTGTCTTGTTAATTTTGGCCATTTTTTTTTTAAATTTCTTTTCAGCGTAACAGTAGTCATTGTTTTTGCACCACACCCAGTGCTCCAGGCAATACATACCCTCCCTAATACCCATCACCTGGTTTCCCCAACGTCCCACCCCCCACCCCTTCAAAACCCTCATTTTTTTTTTTTAAGAATCCATAGTCTCTCATGGTTTACCTTCCCTTCCAATTTCCCTCAAATCCCTTCTCCTCTCCATCTCCCCATGTCCTCCATGTTATTTGTTATGCTCCACAAATAAGTGAAACCATATGATTTGGCCATTCTAACTGGTGTAAGATTTTTTCCTCAGTGTGCTTTTGATTTGAATCTCCATGATGGCTAATGATGATGAACATTTCTACATGTGTCTCCTAACCATTTGTAGGTCTTCTTTGGAGAAGTGTCTATTCAGGTCTTCTATCCATTTTTTGACGTGATTATCTCTTTTGTGTGTGTTGAGTTTGGAGAGTTTTTTATAGATCTTGGATATCAGCCCTTTGTCTGGAGTGTCAATTGCAATATATCTTCTCACATTCTGTGAGTTGCCACTTTGTTTTGTTGACTTTTTCCTTTTCTGTGAAGAAGTTTTTGATCTTGATGAAGTGAAGGGATGGAGAGGAATCTTTCATACCAATGGGCCTCAAAAAAAGCTGGGATAATGATTTTCATATCATATAAATTAGATTTTAAAGTAAAGACTGCAGTCAGAGGTAAAGAAGGAGAGTATATTATTCTCGAAGGGTCTATCCACCAAGAAGATCTAACAATTGTAAATATTTATGTGCCCCATATAGGAGCACCCAACACATAAGCCAACTGTTAATTAAGATAAAGAGTCATATTGATATGAATACACTGATAGTAGGGGATCTTAACACACCATTCTCAGTAATAGACATATCATTCAAGTGGCAAATCCATAAAGAAAGAAGAGCTTTGAGTGAAACACTGGACCAGATAAACCTTATAAATATAAACAGAACATTCCACCCTAAAACGATAGAATACTCATGTAACTTTCTCCAGAATAGACCACATACTGGGTCACAAATCAGGGATCTACTGATACCAAAAGACTGAGATTATTCCCTGAATATTCTCAGACCACAATGCTTTGAAAATGGAACTCAATCACAAGAAAAAGTGTTGAAGGAATTCAAACACTTGGAAGCTAAAGATCAACCTGCTTAAGAATGTTTGTATCAACAGTGTAAGAGGGTTCCCCTTTTTCCAAATCCCCTCCAACACATGTTGTTTACTGTCTTGTTAATTTTGGCCATTCTAACTGGTGTAAGGTGATACCTCAATGTGGTTTTAATTTGAATCTCCCTGATGGCTAGTGATGATGAACATTTTTTCATGTGTCTGATAGCCATTTGTATATCTTCTTTGGACAAGTGTCTGTTCATATCTTCTGCCCTTTTATGATATGATTGTCTGTTTTGTGTGTGTTCAGTTTTAGGAGTTCATTATAGATCCTGGATATCAAACTTTTGTCTGTACTGTCATTTGCAAATATCTTCTCCCATTCCGTGGGTTGCCTCTTTGTTTTTTTTACTGTTTCTTTTGCTGTGCAGAAGCTTTTGATTTTGATGAAGTCCCAAAAGTTTATTTTCGCTTTTGTTTCCTTTGCCTTTGGAGACATATCTTGAAAGAAGTTGCTGTGGCTGATATCGAAGAGATTCTTGCCTATGTTCTCCTCTAGGATTCTGATGGATTCCTGTCTCAAGTTGAGGTCTTTATCCATTTTGAGTTTATCCTTGTGTACAGTGTAAGAGAATGGTTGAGTTTCATTCTTCTACATATAGCTGCCCAGTTTTCCCAGCACCATTTATTGAAGAGACTGTCTTTTTTCCACTGTATATTTTTTCCTGTTTTGTCAAAGATTAATTGACCATGGAGTTGAGGGTCCATATCTAGGCTCTCTACTCTGTTCCACTGGTATATGTGTCTGTTTTTATGACAGTACCATGCTGTCTTGCTGATCACAGCTTTGTAATAAAGCATGAAATCGGGTAACATGAGGCCCCCAGTTTTATTTTGGTTTTTCAACATTTCCTTAGCGATTCGGGGTCTCTTCTGATTCCATACAAATTTTTGGAATATTTGCTCCAACTCTTTGAAGAATACCAGTGGAATTTTGATCAATTAAAAGTATAGATTTATCTAGGCAGTATAGACATTTTAACAATGTTTATTCTTCTGATCCAAGAGCATGGAATGTCCTTCCAACTTTTTGTGTCTTCCTCAATTTCTTTCATGAGTGTTCTGTAGTTCCTCAAGTACAGATCCTTTACCTTTTTGGTTAGGTTTACTCCCCGGTATCTTACGGTTTTTGGTGCTATAGTAAATGGAATCGATTCTTTAATTTCCCTTTCTGTATTTTTATTGCTACTGTATAAGAAAGCCACTGATTTCTGCACATTGACTTTGTATCCTGCCACGTTACTGAATTGCTGTATGAGTTCTAGTAGTTTGGAGGTGGGGTCTTTTCGGTTTTCCATATAAATAATCATGTCATCTGTGAAGAGAGAGAGTTTGACTTCAGTGCAGCCTCTTTGGAGAACAGTGTGGAGATTCCTCAAGAAATTAAAAATAGAACTTCCCTATGACCCTGCAATTGCACTCCTGGGTATTTACCCCAAAGATACAGATGTCATGAAAAGAAGGGCCATCTGTACCCCCAATGTTTATAGCAGCAATGGCCACAGTTGCCAAACTGTGGAAAGAACCAAGACACATTTCAATGGATGAATGGATAAGGAAAATGTGGTCCATATACACTATGGAGTATTATGCCTCCATCAGAAAGGACGAAGACCCAAGTTTTGTAGCAACATGGACAGGACTGGAAGAGATTATGTTGAGTGAAATAAGTCAAGCAGTGAGATTCAAGTATCATATGGTTTCACTTATTTGTGGAGCATAACAAATAGCATGGAGGACATGGGGAGTTAGAGAGGAGAAGAGAGTTGGGGGAAATTGGAAGGGGAGGTGAACCATGAGAGACTATGGACTCTGAAGAACAATCTGAAGGGTTTAAAGGGGCAGGGTGTGGGAGGTTGGGACAACCATGTAGTGGGTATTATAGAGGGCACGGATTGCATGGAGCACTGGGTGTGGTGAAAAAATAATGAATACTGTTATGCTGAAAATAAATAAAAAATAAGTAAATAAATTTAAAAAAAAAGAATGTTTGTATCAGGGTGCCTAGGTGGTTCAGTGGGTTAAACCTTTGCCCTCAGCTCAGGTCAAGATCTCATCCTGGGATATATCACCACCCAGGGTTCTGTGCTCAGCAGGGAGCTTGCTTTCCCCTCTCTCTGCCTGCCTCTTTGCCTACTTGTGATATCTGTCTGTCAAATAAATAAAGAAAATCTTAAAAAAAATAGAACATTAGGATTAACCAAGATATCAAAGAAGAACTTAAACAATTCATGGAAACCAATGAGAATGAAGACACATCAGTCCAAAACCTATGGGAAATACATAGCCATGCAAGCCTCCGTCAAAAATATCAGAAAATCCTGAATGCACCAGCTCTATTTACACCATAAAGAATTGGAGAATCAGCAATGAATTAATCCAACCCCACACACAAGAAGGGAAATAATCAAGATTATAACAGAGATCCATGAGATAGAAATTAGATATATAGTAGAACACATCAACGAACCTAGAAACTGGTTCTTTGAAAGAATCAATAAGTTGACAAAACATTGGTCAAACTCATCCAAAAGAAAAGAGAGAAGACCCAAATTAACAAAATTATGAATGAAAAGGGAGAGATCACAACAAACCCTAAGGAAATAAAAACAATCATCAGAAATTATCATCAATAGTTAGATGCCAATAAGTTAAGCAACCTAGATGAAATGGATGCATTCCTGGAAACATATAAACTTCCAAAACTGAAACAGGAAGATATTGACAGCCTGAATAGACTAAAATCTAGTAATGATATTGAAAGAGTGATCAAAAACCTCCAAATAAACAGGAGCCCAGAGCCTGATGGATTCCCTGGGGAATTCATCTTTCCACTTTCAAGGAAAAAATACCTATTCTCCTGAATCAGTTTCAAAAAACAGAAAAAGAAGGAAAACTTCTGACTCTTTCTAAGAGGACAGCATTACCTTCATCCCCAAACAAGGCAAATATCCCACCAAAAAGGAGAATTTCAGACCAATATCCCTGATGAATATGGATGCCAAGATTCTCAACAAGATCCTACCTAATAGGATCCAACAGTACATTAAAAAGATTATCCATCATGACCAGATAGGGTGTATCCATGGAATGCAAGCCTTGTTTAACAATTGCAAATCCATCAGTGTGATAGAAAAAGTCATTAAAAGAAGAGAGAAGAACCACATGGTCCTCTCAACTGATGCAAAAATACCATTTGACAAGATACAGCATCCATTCCTGATTAAAACTCTTCAAAGTATAGGGATAGAAGGAACATTCCTCAACTTCATAAAATGTATCCATGAAAACCCACAGAGAATATCATCCTCAATGGGGAAAACCTGACAGCCTTCCCTTTGAGATCAGGAACACGACAAGGATACTCACTCTCACCAGTGTTGTTCAACATAGTACTAGAAGTCCTAGCAATAGCAATCAGACAACACAAAGAAATAAAAGGTATTCAAATTGGCAAAGAAGTCAAACTCTCTCTTTTTGCCAATAACATGATATTTTATATGGAAAACCCAAAAATACTCTAACCCCAAACTACTATAACTCATACAGCAATTCAGTCATGTAGCAGGATACAAAATCAATGTACAGAAATCAGTTGCTTTCTTATACACTAATAATGAAAAAATAGAAAGGGAAATGAGAGGATCAATTCCATTTACTACAGCACCAAGAACCATAAGATACCTGGGAATAAACCTAACCAAAGATATAAAAGATCTGTACTCAAGGAACTACAGAACATTTATAAAAGAAATTGAAGACTCAAATTTAACTTGAATTTTATTTGTGAAAATATACCTATAGGGAGACAATGTCAAGGGTATTTTAGCATGAGAAAAATGTCTACTGCAACATTTCTGAACATTCTTTTTATTAAAAGACAAGTTTCAGGTGCCTGGGTGGCTCAGAGGATTAAGCCTCTGCCTTCGGCTCAGGTTATGGTCTCAGGGTCCTGGGATCAATCCATACATTGGGTTCTCTGCTCAGCAGGGACCCTGCTTCTCTCCCATGCCCCACCTGCCTCTCTGCCTACTTCTGCTCTCTTTCTGTGAAATAAATGAATAAATAAATAAATAAATAAATAAATAAATAAATAAATAGATAGATAAATAAGTGAAAAGATGCATGTCAAGTTTCTGGTGTATCCACTATGGAAAACAGTATGGAGCTTTCTCCAAAAAATAAAAGATAGAACTACCATATAATCAAGCTATCCCAATTCTGAGAATATATCTGTAGAAATGAAACCAGGATCTCAAAGATATATCTGTAGCCCCATGATCATTGAAGCATTATTCACAATAGTCAAGACCTAGAAAGAACTTAAGTGTCTATTGGATGAATAAAGAAAAAGTGATAAATATAAATACATATATAATTGAATATTATTCAGTCATAGTAAGAAAATTCTGCTATTTGTGATAATATGGATGGACATTGAGGATATTATGCTATGTGAGATAAACCATATAGAGAAAGATAAATACTATATGATTTCCCTTATATGTGGAATTAAAAAAAAAAAAAAGAAGCCAAGCTCAGAAACAAATGATGGTGATATCCAGAGTTTGGGGGTAGGGTAAATGGGATGATGTTTGCCAAAGGATACAAACTTCCAGTTATGAGTTGAATAAATTTAGGGATCTAGTATACAGCACAGTGACTATAGTTAGGAATACTGGGGGTGCCTGGGTGGCTCAGTCTTTAAGCATGTGCTGTCAGCTCAGTTCGTGATCCCAAGGTCCTGGGATTGAGCCCCACATCAGGGACCCTGGTCAGCAGGAAGCATACTTCTCCCTCTCCCACTCCCCCTGCTTATGTTCCCTCTCTTTCTTTCTCTCACTCTCTCAAATAAATAAATAAATAAATAAATAAATAAATAAATAAAATATTTTAAAAGCAATAACAAAAAAAAAACAATTTTGTATTATATTTGTAAAAGTTGTGAAGACAGTAGATCTTAAATGTTATCACTACAAAAGATATATGTATATAATTGTCAGGTGATGAATGTGTTAATTACCCTTATTGTGATACTCATTTTGTAATGTCTGTATATTAGATTACCACATTGTGTACCTTAAACTTGTACAATGTTTTATGTCAATTGTATCTCAATAAAGCTGGAAAAAAGTCAATTTTCTACACTATCTATAGCACATATGTTTAGTTTTAGCTTCCACAAATTAAACTTGCAATTCTATTCATGTGGGCAACTGAATACTTTACATTTGCTTGTGTACATTTATAAAATCAATCTAAAAATAAAAGCCTATGTGAACAATATCAATTCGAAAAAAAGCCTCGGGTTCACAAATTTACTATTGAATGAGTATTTATTCACAATCCTCTTCCCAAATTTGCATCTGAAAATACCATTTCATTTTTAAAAATTATTTTTAACTATTAAAATAGCATGTATGTTTTACTTCAGGGTAAAATAAATGGCACATGGGGAGAAAAAATTTTGCTTACAAAATTGTTAATACAATTATTCAAATTAACTTGTAACCAGATTCAGATTTTCTTCCCACCTCTTTCATGTGAACAACATAATTAATTCTTTTAAATTACTATAATTAGTTAGACACTAAGCCCCTAAATTTTGAATACTCTTCTTGCCATTGGAAGAGAACCCTTCAACCACACTGAGAGTGCTGTCTCCACCATAACCTGAGGGAATTAGACTTGGACTGCTTGGGGAAATTGTAATGGTATCCCTGAGGCAGTTGCCCTGCAAGACATTGCTGATTCTTCTCAGGACCCACCCCTACCGCTTATCTTTATTTCTAGACCTTTAACTAGACTCAAGTCCCAATAGGTTCCTAAATTTGAGGTACAAATTGTGACCCATGAAATTGTGTATCACAAACTAAGAGAACTATTTGAGTTTTCTAATTTATACAGAGAGATCTCAGGGACATGTATGAGAAAGAATAGGAAAGTTGAAGGTTCAGAATAATGATGGAATAAAATTAATGTTGGATCAGAAAAAAAAAATTGAGATGGTCTATCCAAGCATAAATTCTGCATTTAATGTAGCTAGGTAGTTAGGAAGGGATTTAACAATTTGTTTGATTGGCTGAAACATGGATAAAAAGTGTCCCACAATGAGTGAATTAGAAAAGCCAAACCTGCCTTGTTTTAATGTAGAGGAAAGTATTCTAAGGCTTGGGGAGATTGGTATGATACAGTGGGTATGTCATTTAAGATGTATTCACCAACACAGGGAAGGTTCAGAAGATATGCCTTTCACCTGTCACCACAACTTTGAGAAATAAATTTCTGAGGGGAGCCCCAGCATCCCTAAAGGGCATTATAATTGCTCTTCTATGTAAGCCAGAATTTTTCATGGGACCCCAGTCAACAATCTGGCAAATATAAATACAATAAGTACCTGGATGCCAGGTGTCAGGACCCAAGCAGCAGCACTCAGCCACCAAAAGCAAGGTGAGTGTGGTTGTTGTAAATGAACAGTAGAATCAAAGCAGCAGTCAGAATAGTCTGACTCATGTAGACCTATGCTATTGGATAATTTGATCACAGTGATTGTGAAAGTGAAATAGATAAGAAGACTTTTTTTTATTTCTTAAAAAATTATGTATTTTTATTTTTATTTAAATTCATTTTACTTAACATGTAGTGCATTATTTGTTTCAGGGGCAAAATTTAGTGATTCATCAGTTGCATATAACACCCAGGGCTTATTACATCAAATGCCCTCCTTAATGCCCATCACCCAATTACTCTACCCCCTACCCTCCTCACCTCCAGCAACCCTCCGTTTGTTCCCTATAGTTGAGTCTCTTAAATTCTTATTTCATCTGTAAAAGCAGAAAAGTCCTAGATGAAGTGGAAAAAGTCTAAGTTGGATCATAAAAAAGAGTCATGGATCCTTAATCACTTCCCAGTCTTGAGCCAGTTTACATATCCAGAATTCTTTGAATAAAGAAGTCAGGCCCTCTTAAGAAGAATTCCAATATTCTGTCAAGATTTTACAGTTACTCTTTTTCCCAGCTTTCTCCAAAGGCGCCAATTGGCTTGTACCAGAGGAACTTTATCATGGGAAAATAAATAACAGACCTTTTAGGGACTACCAGACCCTGGCTGTCAAAGGACACTGATTTGAGGACCCCCAAAACACCACTATAGTTAACCATTCAGAGTAGGGATTTATTAAGGTCAGATGACTAGTGAAATTTTAGCTCAGATCTCACAGTGGGCTCAATAGGTCCCCATATCCATGCTGTGGTTATAGTCCCACAAGATACATAATTGGAATAGATATACTCAACAGCTGGAAGAATCCTTATGTTGGTTCCCTGATCTGTAGAGTGAGGCTATTATGGTGGATTAAGCCAAATGGAAGCCATTAGAATTGCCTCTACCTAGGAAAACCGTAAACTCTAAACAGTACCACTTTCCTGGAAAAAAAAATGCAGAGATAAATTCCAAGACATGAAAGACTTAGAGACCTGAAAGATGCAAAGGTGGAAGTTCCCACCAAATCTTCATTCAATTATCCTCTTTGGTCTGTGTGAAAGTCAGATGGAACTTGGAGAATAACTGTGGATTATTATAAATTTACCAGGTGGTGACTCCAATTGCATCTTTGGTACCAGATGTGGTCTTATTGCTTGAGGAAATTAATGCATCCACTGGTGCCTGGTTTTCAGCTACTGATTTGTCAAATGGATTTTTATACACCCTTGTCCATATAATCTACCAGAAGCAGTTTGCTTCCAACTGACAAGAACAGTCATATAACTTTACGTCCTATTTGGAAAAATATAGCAACTCTCTAGCCTCATGTTATAATTTAGTTCACAGGGATCTTGATCACCTTCTCCTCCAACAGGATGTCACACTCACCCATTACATTGATGACATTTTGGTTATTGGACATACTTAAAAAAAAAAAAAAAGAATTAGCATCTATTCTTGACTTACTGGTAAGACATTTGCATGCCAGAGAGTGGAAAATAAATCTGACAAGATTGAGGCATTCTACCTCAGTAAATATCTATGGTGTTGGTGTATGGGGCATGTTGAGATATTCTTTTTAAGGTCAATGCTGTAGATAGTGCTTTGCTTCCCCACCCTCATTCAGATTTTGAAACCTAATCTTCAATGTGTTGGTATTTGGAGGTGAACTCACTGGGAGGTGATTAGGTCATGAGGTTGAATCCTCATAAATGGGATTAATGTCCTTATAAAAGAGATCTCAGATAACTCTCTCATGCCTTCCACTGTGTGTGGACACACAGATAAAATGGCTGACTGTGAACCAGAAAGCAGGTCTCAATAGACACTGAATTTCTAGCACCTTGATATTAGACTTCTCCACCTCCAGAACTGTGGGAAATAAATCTATGTTTTTTTTTTTATAAGATACTCATTCTATGGTATTCTGTTATAGTTGGATGGGTGTTATCTGACCCACCAAACCATAAATTTGGATATGCACAGCAGCATTCCATCATCAAATGGAAATCATATAAATGATTGGCCTAAGCATGCCCTGAAGACATATGTAAGTGACATTAGGTGGCCCAAATGATCATGATTCCAACCCTAATATAGTCTTTTCTCTCTCAGCCCACATCTATGGCTTAATGGAGAGTTACCTACAATCAGTTGCTAGAGGATAAAAAAAAATAGAGGCTGATTTACAAATAGCTCTGCACGATATACAAGTGCTCCCTTAATGTGGACAGTTTTGGCATTATATCCCTTCTCTGGGACATCCCTGAAGGACAGTGGCAAAAATAAATTCTCCAATAGGGCAGAACTTTGAGCACTGCACCTAATCTTTCACTTTGCATAGCAGAAGAACTGGTCAGGTGTGTGTTTGTATGCTGACTCATTGGCTATGGACAACAGTTTGGCTGAATGGTGAGTTACATGAAAGGAATATGACTGAAAAATTGGTGAAACAGGATTTTGGTGGAAAAGAATGTGAATATACCTCTTTGGGCAGAAGAATAAAGATATGTGTGTCACATGTGAATGTTCACCAAAAAGGGACCTCAGCAAAGGAGGATTTTAATAGTCCAATGAATAGTGTCATTCATTCTGAGTACTAGGCAGGCTCTTTCTCTAATCATCCATGTCATTGCCAAATGAACCCAATAGTGAAATGCATATGATGGCAATCTTAGGAGGATATTCATGCACTCAGCAACATGGACTTTCATACACCAAGGCCAACCTGGCCATGGCCATTGCTGGGTGTCCAAACTGCCAACAACAGACAACAACACTGAGTCCCAAATATATGACATTTTATCCCAGGGTAATAGCCAGATGCTACCTCCTCGAATATATATCACATTGATTTGCTTTCCTCATGAAGGAGTAGTGTTTTGTCTTTACAGAAATATATGCTTACTCTGGATATGGATTTGACTTAATTGTATGCAATCCTTCTACTGAAACTACCAACCATGGGCTTACATAATACATTATCAACTATTATAATGTTCTAAATAGCATTGCTTTTGATCAAAGCACTCACTCCACAGAAAAAGGAGTATGGCAATGATACATGTTAATGGAATTCACTGCTCTTACCATATCCATTACCATCTTGAAGCAGCTGCCAGTATAACTGTAGAACAGCCATTTGAAACCTCAGTAACAACACCAGCAATGTGGCAATACCTTGCAGGGCTGAGGCAAGGTTCTCCAGAAAGGTGTACATCCTCTGAATCGACATCCAATATATGATGCTGTATTTTTTATAGCCATAATTCATTAATCCAAGAATCAAGAGATAGACATGTTAGAGGACTACTCGCTATTCCTCTTGTGACCCACTGGCCAAATTTTTGCTTTTTGAGGGCCATGATCATATGCTGTGCCAGCCTAGATGTCTTAACCCCACAAGAAGGAATGCTTCCACCAGTAGACATAGCAATGATTCCATTGACTGGGAAGTTAAATCTGCTATCTGGTCACTTTGGGATCCCCATAATTCTGGATCAATAGGCAAATAAGGGAGTAACTGTTGTATGGAATGACTGATCCTGACTACCAAGGAGGAATTTAACTACTACTCTACAATGGAAATAAGGAAGACTATGTCTGTAATAGAGGGGATCCATTGGGGAGCTTGTTAGTATTACCATGCCCTTTGATTAAGGTAGATGGAAAACTACTATCAATGAAGGTGTGGCTTGTCTTGATGGATTAAGAACCATGACCAGCTGAGGTGATTGCTTGGATACAAGATAAAGAATAAAGGAATACAAAATTGGTAGTAGAAGGAAATAGTTATAAATACCAGCTAAAGCCACATGATCAGTTACAGAAATGAGGACTGTAATTGTCATGTGTATCTCTTCCTTATTTTGCTATGAATATGTTTGTATGCATGTGTATGCATACAAATTTTGCAAATTTCTCTCCTCCCTTATCCCTTCATTCTTTAATATACAGTGTATTGACTTCATACTATGATATTTAAATATTAACTTTATATAATTGTAATTAAGTTTTCAGAATATGAAGAAAAAGAGAAGATATCACTCAAGATATTTATCTCCTTTCCTGAATAATGGGTGACTCTATTTTTATTTGTACACAGAATTCTTGTATCATGTTAGATGGAAGTATTATGTTATTATTATCTTTATATGGAGATTAAATACGGTTTAAGGCAATAGATATGGATGCCAAGTTGACAAGGAGTGGATTTGTAAGGCTTAATTTTATGTGTCAATATGAAAGGCCATGGTAAATTTTATGATGAAAAACTCCTGGAAGAGTTGTTTTGGGCATATAAGATGATGAATTCAGATGTAGGTAAGTATTGGTAGAATATAAACATAAAAATATTTGCCATAACACTGATAAAGATCTGGACCTCAGGGAATATTGTCACTAGACATATAGAAATTTTGTATGTAGAGGTAATAACTGAATCATGTGGGTATATGTAATGACAGAGGGAGGGTGAGATACACACACACACACACACACACACACACACACACCAAACACATATACAATATATAATATATGCACAAGCACATACATATAAGCACATATATAATATATGGATATATTAAATTATGTATTTTACTACATATTATATGCAAATATAATGTAATGTGTATATAATATGTATATTTGAATAATACACATGTACATATATATGTATTATATACATCATATGCATAATGCATGTATATACACAGCACATATATAAGTACATAGGTATATATATATATTGAGAGAGAGAGAGAAAGAGAGAGAGAGAGAGCTGTGAATTATCTATAATAGGTAATAATATACAGCAAATAAAATAGCTGCCTATATGCTATTGTGAAGAAACACAATATTGTGAAGAAACATTTTGCTTATGCAGCATTCCTTTGCCTTAATAGAAGACACTACCTGAAAATGTGGGATGAACCTAAGTCTAAGTTACAACCTAAGTTGTACCACAAGACCTTTGAAACTCAAGCAAAACTTGAGGCATCTGGCTGGTTTAGTAAGTAAAATCTTCCACTCTTGATCTCAGTGTTGTGAGGTCAAGCCCTACATTGGGCATAAAGCTTACTTAATAAATAAATACAATTTTTATAAATGGAAAACAAGCAAAATTTATGTTGTTGAAATGCAGGCAAATATCATTCTCAAAACAAAAATCATTATTACTAATAACAATTTATATACTTGTTAATGGTTATTCACATCTGCAAGAATCAGCCATTTTCAGTTTAATCTAGGACAAATATAAATATCCATGGAAGCTACAGTTACACAAATATAATTTCAGTTTGTCCAGTGATTGGAAGCATGAAATTAGTGGCTCTCAGCTTCTTTAGCTGAATCATTTCAGTTTTCTGAAAATGCATGGTTACTCTTTACCTAGATTGCCACATTGTTTAAAAGAAGGCTAGTTGAATAAATTAATGTTCAGTTTCAACACTTTAGGGCATACTCTGATTTGGATGAAAAAAAATATGCTAGTACATTATTTTATGCAACTTGTCTCTAAAGAGTATTCATCCAATCATCCTGTTCTTTACAGAGAGTTTAGAGAAAAAAAAAATTAGATGCTCTGTAGAGAACAGAGTGAGAATCAGTGTTATTCATGTTACCTGTGTTTATTCTAAGTAGTTCAGATGCTGTTTAAAAATAGTATGTTAGTTGGACTATCAAAGACAAAAAAATTGACTGTACAGAAAAAAGACTTCTGGGGGAAGCTGGGTGGCTCAATCAGCTAAACATCTGACTCTTGATTTCAGATCACGTCATTATCTCAGGGTCATGAGATTGGACCCTGTGTCACTGCTTAAGATTCCCTCCATCTGCCTCTCCTTCTACCCCCCACCACCACCTGTGCATGCTATCTCTTTAAAAAAAGAAAAGAAAAAGGAAAAATATACCATTCAGAAGAATAGGTATGGGGCACCTGGGTGGCTCAGTGGGTTAAAGCCTCTGCCTTCAGCTCAGGTCATGATCCCAGGGTCCTGGGATTGAGCCCCACATCAGGCTCTCTGCTTAGCAGGGAACCTGTTTCCCCTCTCTCTCTCTGTCTGCCTCTCTGCCTACTTGTGATTTCTATATGTCAAATAAATAAATAAAAATCTCAAATTAAAAAAAAGTTAAAAATAAAGAATAGGTATTATTTCTTCTTTGAATGTTTGGTAGAATTCTCCAGGGAATCCATCAGGTCCTGGGCTCTTGTATTTTTTCTTTGTTTGTTCGTTTGTTTTGGGGGGGTGGGGGGAGCTTTTTGATTACTGCTTCAATCTTGTTACTAGATATTGGTCTATTCGGGTTGTCAGTTTCTTCCTGATTCATTTTTGAAGTTTATAGGTTTCCATTTCTTCTAGTTTGCTTTACTCATTGACATATAACTGTTTATATAATAATTTCCGATGATTTTTTGTATTTCCTTGGTGTTAGTTGTGATCTCTCCCCTTTCACTCATAATTTTATTAATTTGGTTCATCCTTCTTTTCTTTTGGATTAGTTTGGCCAGTGGTTTATTTATCATATTGGTTATTTCAAAAATCCAGCTTCTAGTTTTGCTAATGTGTTCTACTCTAACTCTAGTTTCTATCTCATTTATTTCTGCTCTAATCTTGGTTATTCCCTTTCTTGTGCATGGGGTTGGTTTAATTCGTTGTTGATTTTCCAATTCTTTAAGGCATAAAGAGAGCTGTTGTATTTCGGATTTTTCAGGTTGTTTTTTTGTTTGTTTGTTTGTTTTGTTTTGTTTTCTTGGTATTTATTTATTTATTTATTGAGTGAGGCTTTAATGACCATGTATTTCCCTCTTAGGACCACCTTTGCCATATCTCATAGGTTTTGAATTGATGTGTCTTCATTCTCATTGGTTTTCATGAATTGTTTAAGTTCTTCTTTGATTTCCTGGTTGATACAAACATTCTTTAGCAGGGTGGTCTTTAATTTCCAAGTGTTTGAATTCCTTCCAAACGCTTTCTTGTGTTTGAGTTCCAGTTTCAAAGCTTTGTGGTCTGAGAATATGCAGGGAATAATCTCAGTCTTTTGGTATCATTTAAGCCCTGATTTGTAACCTAGTATGTGGTCTCTTCTGATGAAAGTTCCATGTGCACTGGAGAAGAATGAGTATTCTGTTGTTTTAGGGTGGAATATTCTCTATAAATGTATGAGGTCCATCTGGTCCAATGCGTTATTCAAAGCTCTTGTTTCTTTATTGATTTTCTGATTGGATGATTTGTCTGTTACTGAGAGTGGAATGTTAAGATCCCCTACAATTAATGTATTCATATCAATGCAATTCTTTATTTTGATTAACAGTTGGCTTATGTAGTTGGCTGTCCCCATATTGTGGGCATAAATATTTCCAATTGTTATACCTTGGTGAATCTATCCTTTAAGAATGATATAGTGTCCTTCTGTATCTCTGACAACAGTATTTAGTTTAAAACTTAATTTATCTGATATGAGAATTGCTACCCCAACTTTCTTTTGAGTTTAGTTGGCATGAAAGATGCTTCTCCATCCCTTCACTTTCAGTATGGATGTATCTTTAGGTTCCAATTGTGTCTCTTGTAGACAGCATATGGACCTGTCATTTTATCCAATCTGCAACCCTGTGACTTTTCATGCCATTCACATTGAGAGTGATTACTGAAAGATAACTTTTTATTGACATTATGCTGTCTCTGAAGTCCTTGTATAGATTGTTCCTGTAAATTTCTGTTCCATGTCACTCTTGGGTTCATTCATCTTTCATAGAATCCCCCTTAATATTTCTTGTAGTGCTGGCTTGGTGGTCACATACCCTTTTAATCCTTGCCAGTCTTGGAAGCTCTTTATCTCTCCATCCATTTTGAATGTCATACTTGCTGGATAAAATATCCTTGGCTGAATGTTCTTCTCATTTAGTGTCTTCATTATGTCTTGCTAGCACTTTCTGGCTTGCTGGGTTTCTGTGGTCAGGTGTGACATTATTCTGACAGTTCTTCCTTTGTACATAAAGAATCTCTTCCCCTTATCTCCCCTTAAGAGGTCTTAAGACCTCTTGTCTGAAATTATGATTTGTTAATTTCACAATTAAGTGTCTATATGTCTTTCTAGACTTATTGATGTGGGAGGTGTCCTTTGTGCATCTATGAAACAAACACCCACTCCCCAGATTGGGAAATTTTTCATTCCGAATTTGTTCAATTATATCTTGTAGTCTTCTGTCTTTTTATACCCCCTCAGGGATCCCAATAATTCTGACATTGAAGCGTTTCATGGTGTCACTTATTTCCCTAATTCTGTTTTCATGGCTTCTAAGTTGTTTGTTCCAGGCCTCCTCCTGATCTTTTTCTCTATTATTTTGTCCTTTACATCACTAATTCTATCTTCTGCCTTGGTTATCCTAGCTGTTAGGGTATTTAGATTATATTGGATCTCATTGATAATATTTGTAACTTCTGCCAGTTGGGTTCTCACTTCCACCCTTAGAGATGGTTTTCTCCAATCTAACCATTGCCTTGATCATTATTACCCAGACTTCCCTCTCCAAAATATTGTTTATCTCTATATCTAATGTTCTGTGGGAGAGAGCACAGTCTCTGATTTTTTCCTCTGTTGGGTGTTGTGGTTGGGGGGATTCATAGCTGAATATATCAACCATGATCCAGGCAACGTGCACCCTGGAATGCTTTGCAGCAATTGGAAGTAACCACTAAAAATAAAGAAAGAAGAAAAAGAGAAAGAGAGAGAGACAGAAAGTATCTTCAATAATTATTCTTAATGTGAATGGCCTGTATTCTCTCATAGTGAAAATGTTCATGTTCATCATTATTAGTCATCAGGGAGATTCAAATCAAAACCGCATTGAGATACCACCATACACCAGTTAAAATGGCCCAAATTAACAGGTCAGTATACAACAAGTGTTGGAGAGAATGTGGGGAAAGGGGAACACTCTTACACTGTTGGTGAGAATGCAAGTTGGTGCAGCCACTTTGGAAAACAGTGTGGAGATTCCATAAGAAATCAAAAATAGAGCTACCTACCCTATGACCCTTCAATTGCACTACTGGATATTTACCCCAAAAGTACAGAGGTGGTGAAACGGAAGGCCATCTGTACCCCCCCCAATGTTTATAAGAGCAATGGGCAAAAAAAAAAAAAAAAGAGCAATGTCCACAGTTGCCAAACTGTGAAAATAGCCAAGGTGCCCTTCAACAGATGAATGGATGAAGAAAAGATGATCCATGTACACAATGGAGTATTATGCCTCCATTAGAAAGGATGAATACCCAACATTTGTTTCAACATGGATGGGACTGGAGGAGATTATGCTGGGTGAAATATGTCAAACAGAGATAGTCAATTATCATATGGATTTACTTACATGTGGAGCATAAGGAATACCATGGAGGACATTGGGAGATGGAGAGGAAAAGTGAGATGGGGTTAATCAGAGGGGCAGACAAACCATGTAGACTCTGAGAAACAAATTGAGGGTTTGGGAGTGAGGGGGTAGGGAGATGGGTGAGCCTGGTAGTAGGTATTAAGGAGGGCACATATAGCATGGAGCACTGGGTGTGGTGCATAAACAATGAATTTTGGAACACTGAAAAATTATAATTAAATAAGACTAAAATGTGAAAAAAGATGTTCTCATAAAACTGCAGAGGTCTGGGTGCAGTTCGCTTTCCACTAAACCTCTGAAATACATAGTTTACTTCTATATTATTTTTATATTTCTGATTCATAATTATTAATGAAATTCAGGTCAATGAAACAGTTATGGAGAGAAAACATGTTGTGTTTTTCCAAACTCTCATATTTACACATTGATCTTTCATGTAAACTGCTCACTTCCTCAGTATCATAGCATTGAATTATTACATAACAAATTGAAATCATTTGTTGGAATCAATAGCTAACATCAATCCACTTTTGCCTTATGTTGTAATTTTCCCACTTGACACTTATGTAATTTGTAAATGTCAACTTTATTCAAGCTTGTGACTTAAGGAAATTCAGGTTTTATTACTCTCATTAACAAAGGAAACGGTCACAGAAAAAAAAACTGAAAGTAAAAAGATGGAAAAATATATATCATGGAAATGGGAACCATAAGAAATTTGGATTATCTATTTTAATGTCAAACAAAATAGCTTTGAAGGCTATTATTTATAATAATAAATGGGTCAATTCATCAAGAATTTTTTTTTTAATCATGCAATACATGAAGCAAACATGGCAGAATTAATAGGAGACTTCAACACCTATCTTTCATTAGTAGTTAGCACAGCTAGGCAGGATATCCACAAAGAACGAGATAGAAAGGGTGCCTAGGTGGCTCCGTCAGTAAAAGTGTCTGACTCGATTTTGGCTCAGGTTATGATCTAAGGGTCATGATATTGAGCCCCACATCAGGCTCTGTGCTCTGTAGATTCTACTTCTCTCTGCCCATCCCCATGCTCTCTCTATCACTCCCTCACTTAAATAACTATTTTAAAAAAGAAGAAAATGAAAGACTTGAACAAGACTATAAATCAACTAGATCTATCAACAGAGCACCTCTCTTCAACAAAAGAAGAATATACATTTTTCTCAAATAGACATGAAACATCCACCAGTGTAGACCATATATACAGTAGACAGTAAGACAAGCAATCTCTTTTAAATGATTTAAATAATACAAAGTATTTTCTTTGACCACAATGGAATAAAATTAGAAAGCAACAAAAGAAAAAAAAAATCTTGTTGAACTCACAAATATGTGAAAATTAAACAACACACTCTAACTAATGGTCAAAGAAAAATTTAAAGAAAAATCAGAATATATACAGAACATTTTATAATTAAGGATAAGATGTGTACAAATAGTTGTACAGACATATTAAATGTTATTCAGCTATCAAAAAAAAATAATACAGTATGTTCAGCATCACTAGTCATTAGAGAAATGCAAATTAAAAATAAAATGAGATACCACTGTACAACATTGGAATGACTAAAATTAAGATAACTGATAATATCAAGTGTTGATGACAATGTAGAATAACTGGGGTTTTCATACATTGCTGATGGTATGGAGAATAATATAGACATTTAGAAAAACAACAGCACAGTATATTAAGCCATTAAATGTATGCTCTACACATATACACGTTACACATATATGTTATATGAATCAGATATCTTATTCTTACTATTGTTCCCAAGATAATTAAAGCATAATTCCATGCAAAGATTTATACACAAATGTTTATAGCTGCAGCAATTATATCAGCTACCTAAATGGAGAGAGTCTGAAAATCCATCACCACAAATGAGTAAACAAACTGTAATATATTCATATTAGAGAATATTTCTCATCAATCAAAAGAAAAATATTAATATATGAAAAAGCATGGCTGGATACCAAAAACATTATGCTACATCAAAGAAGTGAAGCAAAAATGGTGAGATACTATATTAATTCCTTTACATAAAATTCTACAAAAAAAAAATATACAGTGCCAGAAAGTAATCAGTGATTGCAAGAGACAAGTTTCCTGATGAGATTAACAGTGAAGAGCCAAGATGAAACTTTTTAGAACAATGGAACAGTCTTATATTTTTGAATGGACATGTAGCCAGGTTTCTATTGTAACAAATAAGACTTTAATGAATACAATTAATTTTTAGAAAGGCATGAAGTGATAGAAAATAGACATAATTTTATGTCATTGGAAATGAATACAGAAGCAATTTGTGTCTCTCAATATACAAAGTATTTCTTCACATGAGATGATAAATTTTATATATTTTATATGAACTCCACACAGATATTATATATATAGAATACATATATTTTTACAAAGATTATACATATATATGTATACTTATAAAATAATGGTGAGATAACCAATACTAAGCTAAGAAACAAAGTTGCTAGTGTTTGTTTCTTTGTTTGCCTTTTCTTTTTTTAGTTTGGATTTAAATTCCAGTTAATGTACACTGTGATATTGGCTTCAAGTAGATAATTCAGTGATCCAACATTTAAATGTAATAACCAGTGCTCATCACAAATGCTCATTTCAAATAAATTGCTTAGAGCTATACAAAAAAAGGAATTCTATGAATGTTGCATATCTGTGATTAAACAATGATTAGAACTAGGTTTTTTATCATAAAATTTTGGAAAGATGGCAAAGTGATAAAAACTTGGAAGATTTGCAGTTATAAGTAGTTGAATGTCCATAACCAAGAAGATGTGATTAAGGAATCATTATTAAGCTAGATATATTTTTAAGTAAATTATCTGTCAGCCCTGTTTTATTAAATATTTTTATTAGTAATATGGGTAAGGACGTCAATAATTGCTAAAGTTAACATAATGTAAAACTCACTATTTTAAAGTGTTCAGTTTATGTGGCTTCTAGATGTTCACTGTGTTGTACAATTATTATTGCTATCTAATTTCAGAATATTTTTTCATTCCCCTCCAAAATAAAAACCAAACCATACCCATTAAGTATTCTCCACTCATAATTCCTTCCAGCCTTGGTGATCACTAATTTGTTTTCTGTCTTTATGGATTTTCCTATTCCGGATATTATACATAAATGGAATCATATATGTGGATTTTTGTGGGCCAAGATTTTTGTGTCTGACTTCTTTCACTTAATATATTGTTTTAAAGGCTCATCCATGTTGTAACATGTGTCAATGCCATTGTACAGATATACCTCATTTTCTTTATCCATTCATCAGTTCATAGACACTTGAATTGTTTCTGCATTTTGGTTATAGTAAACAGTACTATTATGAACAATTCTGTGCAAGTTTTTTTTAACATATGTTCATAATTCTTGGGTACTATATAAGTTTTATAAGACTTCTGTAACAAAGTACTACAAACTGGGTGGCTTAAGCAATACATTTTTTTTTCTTTTTTCTTAAAATTCTGCAGGCTAAAAGTCAGAGATCTAATTATAATCAGACTTAGTTCTTTTTGAGGGATATGAAGAAGAATCTATTCCATGATTCTTTCCTAGTTTCTGGTGGCCTGGTAATCTTTGGCATTCCTTAGCTTGTAGAAACATCATCCCAATCGCTTCCTTCATTTCATATGTTATTATGCCTGTCTGCTTGTCTGTGTCCAAGTTTTCCCTTCTTATAAGAATACAAGTCATATTGGTTTATTACCCATTTTAACTTGATTACCTCTATACAAATATTTTCTCTAAATAAGGTCACATTCTGATGTACTGGGGCTAAGACTCCAACATAAGTATACACGTAGGAGTAGAATTGTTGATTTGTGTTAATTCTGTGCTTAACTTTTTAAAGATTCAGCAGCAATATATGAAAGTTTTAATTTTGTCCTGTTCTTGTCAACATTTAAGACTTCTCTGTTTTTTGGGCGCCTGGGTGGCTAAGTAGGTTAAGCCGCTGCCTTCGGCTCAGGTCATGATCTCAGAGTCCTGGGATCGAGTCCCGCATCGGGCTCTCTGCTCAGCAGAGAGCCTGCTTCCCTCTCTCTCTCTCTGCCTGCTCTCCATCTACTTGTGATTTCTCTCTGTCAAATAAATAAATAAAATCTTAAAAAAAAAAGACTTCTCTATTTTTTAAAATTATAGCCATTCCATATTTGTCACTTTTCATAACATTACATATAGATGAAATTCAAATAGTCATACAGATGATAAAGTTAATACATCATCAAATCACCTGGGTAGCAGTCAGTTAAGTGTATGATTTTAGCTCAGGTCATGATCCCAATGTCCTGGAATGAGTCACACATTGGGATCCCTGCTCAGCAGGGACAATTCTCCTTCTGCCTTTTTCTCTCCCTGTTTGTGTGCTCATGCACACACTCAATCTCTCTGTCTCCCTGATGAATGAATGAATGAATGAATAAATAAACAAACAAATAAATAAATAAATAAAAATCAATATATCATCATTAACAGAGGAAATATACAGAAACCAATAATGACTAACACATTCTTCTCTGAGCATCAATATTTTTCAAATTCTTCTTTGCATAGATTAGTGTACATGAAATAGACCTACACTTATTTTTTATAGTGTAAACATATTGTTGGATGGTTAGAGATAATAATTGATAAAATTATTATTCATTTAAAATTACTTCACTCCAAATTATTTGAAAGAACTTGTAATATGGTGTTTTCTATGTGCAAACATGTCATCGATATCAATTTTTGTGTGTGGATTTCCATCTAATTTTTAAAATGGTACTGAACAAGCCTAATTAATTTCTCCCCTAGATCTCATTTAAGCTGTACTAATGGGTCCTCTCCTATTATACAAAGTTGATACAAAAAATGTGAAATTTAAAGGCATTTCTTATTATTCCTTGAATAAGAATTATGACAATGGGGGAATAACAAGATGTTTGTACTAACATAAAGAATACTGTGACAGTAATAAAACACAATGTATAAAAACGTAGAAAATTAAAAGTTGGTTCATGATTTTCAGTAGTCTATCCTATTACTATAACTTATTTTGTGCTTAGCTTTACATTTTATAAATAGATAAAAGCAATACTTTAACCTATATACAAAAACCTACTTTTCAAGTAAATTCATATATATATATATATGTATATACATATATATATATGGAGCCTATGTTTTGGTTAATCTAATATATATATAATATATATATTATATATATATATTGCTATATACATATATAATTTTATATATATATATATATATATAGTGCTGTAAACACTGGGGTGCATGTGTCTCTTCGAATCACTATGTGTCCTTTAGATAAATACCTAGTAGTGCAATTGCTAGGTCACAGGGTAGTTCTATTTTTAACTTTTGGAGGAACCTCCACACTGTTTTACAGATTGGTTGCACTAGCTTGCATTACCAAAAACAGCATAAAACTGTTCTCTTTTCTCTGCATCCTCGCCAACATCTGTTCTTTCCTGAGTTCATTTTTGCCAGTGTGAGGTGGTATCTCATTGTGGTTTGATTTGTATTTCTCTGATGCCAAGTGATGCTGATCACGTTTTTATGTGTCTGTAGCTATTTGCATGTCTTCCTTGGAGAAGTATCTGTTCACGTCCTATGCCCATTTCTTGACGGGATTTTTTTGTTTTTGGTTTTGTTTTTGGTTTTTTAGGGTGTTGAGTTTGATAAGTTTATTATTTGATAAGTTCTCTATAGATTTTGGATATTAGATGTTTATCTGATAAGACATTTGCAAATATCTTCTCATTCCATAGGTTGCCTTTTATTTTTGTTGATTGTTTCCTTTGGCATGAAAAAGATTTTTATCCTGATGAAGTCCCATAGTTCATTTTTGCTTTAGTTTCCCTTGCCTCTGGAGATGTGTCTAGCAAAAAGTTGCAACAGCCAAGGTCAAAGAGGTTGCTGCCTATTTTCTTCTCTAGATTTTTGATGGATTCTTGTCTCACATTTAGATCTTTCATCCATTTTGTGTTTCTTTTTGTGTACAGTGTAAGAAAAATTTCCAGTTTCATTCATCTGCATGTGGCTGTCCAATTTTCCCAACACCATTTGTTAAAGAGACATTTTACAATGGGATATTTTTTCCTGCTTTGTCAAAAATGAGTTGACCATACACTTGTGGGTCCATATGTGAGTTTTTTATTCTGTTTCATCGATCTGGCCTTTGTGCCAGAACCATAAAATCTTCATGATTACAGCATTGTAATACTGCTTGAAGTCTGGCATTGTGATGCCACTAGCTTTGCTTTTCTTTTTCAGCATTACTTTGGCTATTTGGGGTCTTCTGTTGCTCCATACAAATTTTAGGATTTTTTGTTCTAGTTCTGTAAAGAATGCTTGTTATTTTAATCAGGACTGCATGGAATGTGTAGATTTCCTTGGGTAGCATAGGAATTTTAACAATATTTGTTCTTCCAGTCCATGAGCCTGGAATGTTTTTCCATTTCTTTGTGTCTTCTTCAATTTATTTCATAAGGGTTCTATAGTTTTCAACATACAGATCTTTTACCTTTTTCATTAGATTTATTCCTAGGTATCTCATAGTGCTTGGTGCAACTGTAAATGGGATCAATTCCTTGATTTCTGTTTCTGCTGCTTCATTATTACTCTATAGAAATGCAGATGATTTCTGTACATTGTTTTTATATCCTGTGACTTTATTGAATTCATGTGTCTGTTCTAGCAATTTTTTGGTGGAGTCTTTTGGGGTTTCTACATAAAGTATTATATTGTCTGCAACAAGTGAAAGTTTGACTTCCTCCTTGAATACCTGGATGCTTTTTTTTTTTTCTTTTTCTTGTATGATTGCTGAGGCTAGGATTTTCAGTACTATATTCAAGGACAGTGGTGAGAGTGGAATATTACTCAGCCATCAAAAGAATGAAATATTGTGATTTGCAATAATGTGAATGGAACTAGAGTGCATTATACTAAGCAAAATAAGTCAGTCAGAGAAAGACAAGTACCATATGACTTTACTCATATGTGGATTTTTTTATTTTATTTTATCAGTGTTCCAAAATTCATTGTTTATGCACCACACCCAGTGCTCCATGCAATATGTGCCCTCCTTAATACCCATGACCAGGCCCTCCCAAGCCCCCACTTGCCTCCCCTCCAAAACCCTCAGTTTGTTTCTCAAAGTCCACAGTCTTTCATGGTTTGTCTCCCCCTCCAATTTCCACCAACTCACTTCTCCTTTCCATCTCCGCATGTTTCAGTATTATTCCTCATGGTCCAAAATTTTAAAGAATATTTTCAAGCTATGTATTTTAATGTATTTTAACTACCTGGAAGTTTGTAAGAAAAATATCTAAGTTATATTGGATTGAAAAGCTACACTTACTTTGGTAGATACGCTGAGTAACTTCATTATGAAAAACAGAATACTCAGAAAAATTAATCAACACATAGGCTGCATTTAGAGCAATGAATCACTTGAGTTACAAAAGAAAATCCACCAAAAATCTTGAAGGTGTTGGTTCTTTCCAAAAGCAATTTTGAGAGAACAGCAAGTTAATCCAACAAATAAACTTTCTTCTTTATAAATGTGCATAAAACACTATTGAAAAGATATCTCACTTGTTCAGTACATTCATAAGGTTCATAAGCACCTTTACTGCAGTTATTTAAATTATTTTTAAAGAGAATCTAGTAACCTATAAGTTACACAATCATATTCTCAAGATCTAATTTCTTCTCTAGTTTTTTTCTTTTAAGATTTTATTTATTTATTTGACAGAGAGAGCTCACAAGTAGACAGAGAGGCAGGCAGAGAGAGAGGGAGAAGCAGGCTCCCCACTGAACAGAGAGCTTGATGTAGGGTTCAATCCAAGGACCCTGGGATAATGACCGGAGCTGAAGGCAGAGGCTTAACCCACTGAGCCACTTAGGCACCCCTCTTCTCTTGTTTTACATCACTCCCTCCCCCCATATTTCCCTTTTCCTTTTCATTTCCAAGAAGTGAAAGTTGTTCCATGTTTTCAACTTTGGACTACTTAGGAAAAACCTAATTCCACTTCTTTACTCCCCATTGACCAATAAATGGATGGTGACAGAGTCCACTCAGCTTAGTAAGTTCTTCATTACATATTAATAAACTTACATGGATACTCCTTGAACTATTGTACACTATTTGTTTATCTGAAATTACAAGTTCCTTTTTTAAAATATGGGTCCTCAAAATGACATCATTCTACTTCAAATTTTTATGCCATTAAAAGATAATGGAGTGGCATACACCAGACATATCTACCAAAATATTAGGCATTTGAATGTCCCTGTAAGTTTTATATCGGTCCTCAATATTCCAAATCTTTATAATCTGGAACATTAAAAAAAATAATGATGTTACTGTGAATATTTACAATTGATTAATAGGTAAGAGACATGATATGCAAATATTCCCTCTATCTTACCATGTGTTATTCTAGCAACTTAACATAATAAATTAAGATGGCATGCCTGCAGAAAACATTGACATGTTATAGACATCTGTAAATGTACTTGTCCATTGTTTTTATGATATGGCTTGAAAAATGTCTTTTATGTCTCACAAAGTTCTTCACTGGCCTACTGAAAGTTTTAAAATTTCCGTAGTTATTTATACATTGAGATCAAGTCATTAATATCCCCTATTAAAAGTGTAAATAGCATGTAAGCTTTATTATTCACCTAAATGTCAATTTGAATTTATATATCAGATTAGTAATGAAGAAAACAAAATCCTTCAGTAGCCCAGGGAATGGAGCGAAGATATGGGGACACCTTGGAAATATTCAGGTATCTCACAATAAGTAAATGTCAAAGAAGAATACAATTCTTACGTATGGGATGGTATCCTCCCTTCACTTTTTCATTTTATTGTATTCTTTGTTTCTGGAATTTGTGAGGGACTTCATATGTATGAGCATGTGTATGTGTTTATACACAAGCATATGTCCTACAGATGACTTTTGATTGCATGCAGAAAATCTAGATTTTTTATATTGTGAACACCATAAACATAAACCTTAATCTCAAAGTCAAAGATGTTTAAAGATTTTTATTTATTCATGAGAGAGAGAGCGAGCACAAGTGGGTGTGGAGGGACAGAGGGAGAAACAAACTCCCCACTGAGCAGGAAGTCTGACCTGGGGTTCAATCCCAGGTTGCAGAGATCACGACCTGAACCAAAGGCATTGATGCTCAACCATCTGAGCCACCCAGGTGCCCCCAATATCAACCTTAATTTCAAAAATAGTGTCGATGTTTCCATACACTCTTTAATTAAGAATTTTGTTAACTTTGCTCCAATTTGACAGGTAAAACTAGGATTAGCAAGTGAGTTAATAATAAAAAAATAGCTAATATTTATTGAGTGGTTACCATTTTTGCCTCCTGAGCTTACCATTTATGAGTAAGTTAGCTTACTGAATCGTCACAGATCTAGGAGGTAATGCTATTACTATCCAGATTTTCATTAAGAAAAGCTGAGCTCACAGAGAATTAGTAAAACTTCCAATTTATAAGAGTTAATATTCATAACTAGGTTTTTATGATACCAGAACCAAAGCACTTAAATATGCTATGCAATCTGGGGTGCCTGGTGGCTCAGTCAGTTAAATGTCTGACTCTTTATTTCAGTTCAGGTCATGATCTCAGCCCCATGTTGGGCTTTGTGCTTAGTGGGAAATCTGCTAAAGGATTTCCTTTCTCCTTTTCCCCTCGTCTCCCCCCATGCTCATGTGCTTTCTCTAAAATGAATAAATATTAAAAAAAAACAATATGTTATGCAACTGACTTCAGTTCCACATAGAACTGACTTGTATTCAGAAGACTTTAAAGGAGCCCAAAGAAAGATCATAACCCTTACTACTTGACATGTTAGAATGAGGTTTAATGGCCACTTGACAGAAGTGTAATGGCAAATAGAGCATGTGGTTGTCTCTCCAAGTTGTGATATTCTCATGTCCTGGACATAAAATTATGTGTTTCACAAATAAAAAAGTTCCAGCCCCACATTTGGCTCTCTGCACAGCAGGGACCCTGATTCCCCCTCTCCCTCTGCCTGCCTTTGTGCCTGCCTCTCTCCCTGCTTGTGATTTCTCTCCCTCTCTGTCAAATAAATAAATAAAATCTAAAATAATATTATATATTCTATATATATTTATATATTGACTTGTTGATTGGCAATTGGTTATATATATATGTGTGTGTGTGTGTGTGTGTGTGTGTGTGTGTATTCCATCAATAGGCAAATGGATTAAGAAGAAATAAGAGATATAAAACATATCTTCTTAATCCATTTGCCTATTGATGGAATTTAGGTTGTTCTCATATCTTGGTTATTATAAATAATTCTGTGATAAACATACATATGCGAAATCATTTGAATTGGTGTTTTTTCTTTTTTAAAGATTTATTTATTTATTTGAGAAGTGGAAGTTGGGGGGGTAGAGGGAGAGAGAGAGAGAAAGAATCCTCAAGCTGACTACCTACAGAGCATGAAGTCTGACCTGGGGTTCAATTCCAGGACCCTGAAATCATCACCTGAACTGAAATCAAGAGTCAGCCACTTAACCTACTGATACACCCAGGCATCCCAGTATTTTCATTTTCCTTGGATAAATACCAAATAGTGGGTTCATAGAGTATTTCCTTTTTTTTTTTTTTTTTTTTTTTTTGAGGAACCACCATACTGGTTTCACAGTGGCTGTACCAATTTGCATTCCCATTAACAGTGTAGACGTGTTCCTTTTTCTCCACATCTTTGTCAATACTTGTTTATTTTTACTTCTTTTTTTTTTCCCATTCCAACAGATGTAAGGTGATATCTCTTTGTGGTTTGGATTTGCATTCCCTGATGATGAGTGATGTTGAAGACCTTTTCCTGTGTCTATTAGATATCCATATGTGTTCTTTGGAGAAATGTTTGTCGGAATCCTCTGCCTAAATGTAATTGGATTATTTGTGGGGGATTTTGGTGTTGAGCTGTACAATTTTTTATATATTTTGTATATAAACCCCTTATCTCTTACATTGTTGGTGGGAATGCAGGTTGGTGTAGCCAATTTGTAGAAGAGTGTGGAGATTCCTTAAGAAATTAAAAATAGAGCTTTCCTAGGACCCTGCAATTGCACTACAGGGTATTTACCCCAAAGATACAGATGTCGTGAAAAGAAGGGCCATATGTACCTCAATGTTTATAGCAGCAATGGCTATGGTTGCCAAACTGTGGAAAGAACCAAGATGCCCTTCAATGGACGTATGGATAAGGAAAATGTGGTCCATATACACTACGGAGTATTATGCGTCCATCAGAAAGAATGATTACTCAACCTTTGTAGAAACATGGACGGGACTGGAAGAGATTTTGCTGAGTAAAATACGTCAAGCAGAGACAGTCAATTATCATATGGTTTCACTTATTTGTGGAGCAGAACAAATAACATGGAGGACAGGGGGAAATTGAGAGAAGGGAGTTGAGGGAAATTGGAGTGGGAGATGAACCATGAGAGACTATGGACGCTGAAAAACAAACTGAGGGTTTTGAAGGGGCAAGGGGTGGGAGATTGCGGGAGCCAGGTGGGGGGTATTATGGAGGGCACGCATTGCATGGAGCACTGGGTATGGTGCAAAAACAATGAATTCTGTCACACTGAAAAGAAATTAAAAAACAAAACAAAACAATACCACAGAAATATTGTATGATCCCACTTACATAAGTTATCCTCATTAACCAAATAAATAGAAACAGAGAAGAGAATTATCATTGCCAGGGACAAAGGAGGTCAAAATGGGAAATTTTTCTTTTAATGGAGATAGTTTCAGTTTCACAAAATGTAAAAATGTTGGAGGTTGATTACACAACTTTGTGAATACACTTAACACTACTGAACCACACACCTAGAAATGGTTAAGATGCTAAGTTTTATATTATGTGCTTTTTACAATAATTTAAAAAATGAACAATCTGAGAAAGTATGGGTTGGAAAGGTTAGAAAATTTAATTGTGTTGTATAATTTCACAACATTTCAAATGTATTTGTATTCTGAAATAGTACTTATATATATTTCTTTTTCAGAAAAAAAGATGTGTTAGAAAATTTTTTTAAATAAGATTTGTAATTTTTTTAAGGATTTTATTTCTTTATTTGACAGAGATCACAAGTAGACAGAGAGGCAGGCAGAGAGAGAGGAGGAAGAAGACACCCTGGTAAGCAAAGATCCCGATGTGGGACTCGATCCCAGGACCCTGGGTTCATGACCTGAGCCGAAGGCAGAGGCTTTAAGTTGCTGATCCACCGAGGCACCCCTGTAATTAGTTTTTAAGTATTACTTGGGTGCAATCAATTTATTTATTGACCGATTTTTATTTGAGTATAGTTGACACACTATATTACATTCGTTTCAGGTATACAATATAATTGTTTGAAAAATCAATGTTATGCTATTCTTAGCAGAAGTTTAGATACCCTCTGTAACTATGCAAAATTACCGTAATATCATTGACCATATTTTCTACACTATATCTTTTATTCCAATGATTTATGCCTTCCATAACTCTAAGCCTGTGCCTCCCACTCCCTTTACTCATTTTTCCCCTACTCCCCTCATAATGATTTTGGTCTATGCACTTATAGATCTGATTCTGTTTTTTTTTTTTTGTTGTTGTTGTTGTTGTTGTTGTTGTTGTTTATTTGTTTTGTTTCTTAGATTCTACATGCAAGTGAAATCATATGGTATTTGTTTTTCTCTGACTTATTTTATTTAGCTTAACACTCTCTAGATACACTAGGTCTTTTGGAAAGGCTGTATGCTTATTAATTGCAAATAGAGAACACAGAAATATTACCATTTTTGAGTCCTAGGAGGCATTCAAATATTTACCTGAAAATAAAGAAACATAGAAATGGAAGTGTTAAAAAACAACTTAATTTTTTTTAAGGAATGCCAAGCAGAGAAAATAAATTATCATATGGTTTCACTTACTTGTGGAACAGAACAAATAACATGGAGGATATGGGGAGATGGAGAGGAGAAGGGTGTTGAGGGAAATTGGAAGGGGAGGTGAACCATGAGAGACTATGGACTCTGAAAAAAAACCTGAGGGTTTTGAAGAGGCGGGGGTGGGAGATTGGGGGAACCAGGTGGTGGGTATTATGGAGGGCACTGTTGCATGGAGTACTGGGTGTGTTGCAAAAACAGTGAATACTGTTACGCTGAAAATAAATTAAAAAAAAAAAAAAAGCCAACATCTATTGAGAGTATCATATGGTTCTTGTTCTTACTTTGATTGATGTGTTGTATCACATTGACTGATTTGCGGATGTTGAACCAACCTTGCAGCCCTGGAATAAATCCCACTTGGTCGTGCTGAATAATCTTTTTAATGTACTGTTGAATCCTATTGGCTAGTATTTTGTTGAGTATTTTCGCATATGTGTTCATCAAGGATATTGGTCTATAGCTCTCTTTTTTGGTGGGATCCTTGTCTGGTTTTGGGATCAAGGTGATGCTGGCCTCATAAAGTGAGTTTGGAAGTTTTCTTTCCATTTCTATTTTTTGGAACAGTTTTAGGAGAATAGGAATTAGTTCTTCTTTAAATGTTTGGTAGAATTCCCCCGGGAAGCCGTCTGGCCCTGGGCTTTTGTTTGTTTGGAGATTTTTAATGACTGTTTCAATCTCCTTACTGGTTATGGGTCTGTTCAGGCTTTCTATTTCTTCCTGGTTCAGTTGTGGTAGTTTATATGTTTCTAGGAATGCATCCATTTCTTCCAGATTGTCAAATTTATTGCCGTAGAGTTGCTCATAGTATGTTCTTATAATAGTTTGTATTTCTTTGGTGTTAGTTGTGATCTCTCCTCTTTCATTCATGATTTTATTTATTTGGGTCCTTTCTCTTTTCTTTTTGATAAGTCGGGCCAGGGGTTTATCAATTTTATTAATTCTTTCAAAGAACCAGCTCCTACTTTCGTTGATTTGTTCTATTGTTTTTTTGGTTTCTATTTCATTGATTTCTGCTCTGATCTTTATGATTTCTCTTCTCCTGCTAGGCTTAGGGTTTATTTCTTGTTCTTTCTCCAGCTCCTTTAGGTGTAGGGTTAGATTGTGTACCTGAGACCTTTCTTGTTTCTTGAGAAAGGCTTGTACCGCTATATATTTTCCTCTCAGGACTGCCTTTGTTGTGTCCCACAGATTTTGAACTGTTGTATTTTCATTATCATTTGTTTCCATGATTTTCTTCAATTCTTCTTTAATTTCCCAGTTGACCTATTCATTCTTTAGAAGGATGCTGTTTAGTCTCCATGTATTTTGGTTCTTTTCAAACATCCTTTTGTGGTTGAGTTCTAGCTTTAGAGCATTGTGGTCTGAAAATATGCAGGGAATGATCCCAATCTTTTGATACTGGTTGAGTCCTGATTTAGGACCGATGATGTGATCTATTGAGATTTCATCAAGATCAAAAGCTTTGCACAGCAAAGGAAACAGTTAACAAAATCAAAAGACAACTGACAGAATGGGAGAAGATATTTGCAAACGACATATCAGATAAAGGACTAGTGTCCAGAATCTATAAAGAACTTAGCAAACTCAACACCCAAAGAACAAATAATCCAATCAAGAAATGGGCAGAGGACATGAACAGACATTTCTGCAAAGAAGACATCCAGATGGCCAACAGACACATGAAAAAGTGCTCCATATCACTCAGCATCAGGGAAATACAAATCAAAACCACAATGAGATATCACCTCACACCAGTCAGAATGGCTAAAATCAACAAGTCAGGAAATGACAGATGCTGGCGAGGATGCGGAGAAAGGGGAACCCTCCTACACTGTTGGTGGGAATGCAAGCTAGTGCAACCTCTCTGGAAAAAAGCATGGAGGTTCCTCAAAATGTTGAAAATAGAACTGCCCTATGACCCAGCAATTGCACTATTGGGTATTTACCCTAAAGATACAAACGTAGTGATCCACAGGGGCACGTGTACTCGAATGTTTATAGCAGCAATGTCCACAATAGCCAAACTATGGAAAGAACCTAGATGTCCATCAACAGATGAATGGATCAAGAAGACGTGGTATATATACACAATGGAATACTATGCAGCCATCAAAAGAAATGAAATCTTCCCATTTGCGACAACATGGATGGAACTAGAGCGTATCATGCTTAGCAAAATAAGTCAATCAGAGAAAGACAACTATCATATGATCTCCCTGATATGAGGAAGTGGTGATGCAACATGGAGGCTTAAGTGGGTAGAAGAATAATAAATGAAACAAGATGGGATTGGGAGGGAGACAAACCATAAGTGACTCTTAATCTCACAAAACAAACTGAGGGTTGCTGGGGGGAGGGGGTTTGGGAGAAAGGGGTCGTATTATGGACATTGGGGATGGTATGTGTTTTGGTGAGTGCTGTGAAGTGTGTAAACCTGGTGATTCACAGACCTGTACCCCTGGGGATAAAAATATATGTTTATAAAAAATAAAAAATTATATTAAAAAAAAAGCCAAGCAGCTAATATTTGCATTGTATATTTAAGGCATTAATGAATAAAATAAAGACTAAATAACCTCCATTTAAACAAATATAGATTAAAAACTTATTCCTCTAAACTAAATCTAAAACATCAAGTGAAAGTTTGAGTGAAATAAAGGATATAAATCAAATTAAATATGAGAAATAAGAGAATAGCAAAGAAAAAATGAATAAGAATGTTCAAATAAATTAATTGTTCACTTTCTAAGAATTTTAAAAATGGGGATGGTTGGGAGGATCAGTTGATTAAGTGTCTATGTTTGGCTCAGGTCATGATCCATCCCAAGAGCCTGGGATCGAGTCCTACATTGGGCTCTTTGTTAAGTGGTGATATCCCTCTGTCTGTTGTTCCCATTGGTTATGCACTCTCTCTCTCTTTCTCTCTCTCAGGCAAATAAGTAAATAAAATCTTTTTAAAAAATCAGTTTTTAAATTAAAAATTTTAACTGTGGTATGTGGTAAGAATGCTTTCCAAATTCAAATTCTGACAGGTAAAGGAAATTGAAAAACAACTGCTTGGGATGCCTGGGTGGCTTATTTGGTTGATCAGTTGCGTCTTGATTTTGGTTCAGGTCATGGTCTCAGGGTTGTGAGATCAAGCCCTGACTCAGGCTCCACTCTCAGTGGGGATTTCCTTGCACCTCTCCCTCTGCCATCTGCTCTCTCTTTCTCTCAAATAGATAAAATGTTTTTTAAAAAGGAAACAAATTGTTAAGTTTGTACAGTAGAAAATGATAGACATTTATCTTTTGTAAGAGAAATAACTGTCACTAAAGAAATATGGTAAAAACAAAAGTAAAACAATGAATGAAATATGGAAAACTAGTTTGGAAAACTAAAACAACATATTAACTTATGGCATATCTCTGAGTACCCTAAACCACTTTTACCTATTGTACAGAAAAAAACATATGGTGATGCATTTTATAAAAGCTATTACAACAGTGTTTCTAAATAAGCAAAACAGCTGTTTCTATAATTGCAAAATAGCTAATTTTTACTAATTTGGGACAAGAGTTCATAGAGAGGCAACAGCTGCAGCGTTGTCAGCTGCATGCTAATGTTCCAAACACCTCTGCTTGAAAAATGGAAGTAAAAACTGTCTCCTTTTACAGCATACTTTTCTCTCCTTTAAAATAAATATCCTGAAGGTCATTAGTAATGATGCTTTACCCAGAGCTTTTTCATTCAGGAAAAGGTGGATAGCAGACACCAGATCTCTAGAAGTCAGCACAGAAAACCATGGTTTAGAAAAACTGAAGAGGAGACAGAAAGGACTTCCTACCTGGTACAATTTGCTACTTCCTTTCACAGCCTGTAATCCTAGGTGGCATTTTGGGTTAGTGACTGATACAATACTTTTATTTTTTCCTAGTAGAAAGTGGTAAAACATAAATAAGAAATCAGTTCTTAGTTGTTGCCTTCTTATAAAAGGTTTACTTAATTCTTATCCTCCCTTATTCTTTAACTTTCTTTGTTGCCATTTATTTTCTTTCAATCCTAGAGAACTAGCTTTGAGGGTGAGTGATACAGCGTTTATTCTGGCTCTGAAGATGCACATTTGTGTGATGACTGCTTGGTTCATGCGGTATAGCTAGCAGGATATAAAGAACATATATAAATATAGATAGATATAGATAGATAGATGATAGATGATAGATAGATAGATAGATGATAGATAGATGATGATGATGATGATAGATAGATAGCTAGATAGATAGATTTTGCAGGTGGGAAAAAGATGGCAAAGGAGTAGGGAACCGTATTTCAACCAGTCCCTTGAATTGAACTGGATATCTGCCAGATCATTCTGATCTCTCACAAAATCAGCCTGAGATGTAAGAAGATATAACAGGATCTATACCAACACAATGTCTCTGGCAGCTTGTTACAAGGTATGAAGCAAGAAGCCATGATTCGGCAGGGAGATATTTGAAGAAAAACAGAGCAGGAGGGAGTCTCTGTAAACTTGTGCTGGGAAGGCGAGATAAAACTGGAGCTCAAAAGCCTCTTGTACTGGAGACCAGGCACAGACTAGGAGACTAGTAGCAGCAGGAAAAGGACTTTAGGGCAGCTCTCTAGACAGAAACCAGGAGCATCTGGTGCATGCGAGCAAACCAGGGGTGGCTTGCAATTTTAGAAGTACAAAGGGCAGAGCTGTGTCTGGCCCTGGAAACAATAACAGGGAGGGCTGCTGTGGGGCGCACAACCCAGGAGACTGCAGTTTTTAGCACCACAGACAGAAACAGAGACATTGTGGCCTGGAGCACTCAGTGAAGAGCAGACTGCTGTTCCTCTGTTCTGAAACAGAGGTTTGGATGCAGTCATTTCTGCTCTGACTTTCAGAAGACACATAGAAAGCCACCAGGGAAAGGCAGCAGAGAACAACCCTCCCCCAAAAAAAAAGTATTCACAGATCCCATCCTCCCACAGGGGGCAGAGAAACTCTGTCCAAACAGGGTTTCATGAGTAACAGCCCTGTAGGATCCTCCCCTGAGAAGACAGGCTGGAAAAACCAGAGGATGAAAACCCTAAAGTCCCTATAAAACAGATACATGTTGCTTGGGTTGTGCTTAATACTTTGGACTCTGTACATTCCCTCAACCAACACTCAGCAAAATGACAAAGAGGAAACAGCCCCAACAAAGAAAAGAATCAGAGACTGTGGCTTCTTCCACAGACCTAATGGATATGGATATAACCAAGATGTCAGAAATAAACTTCAGAGTAACAATTATGAAGTTGATATCAAGGCATGAGAAAAATATTAACTATATTATGGAATCTCAAAGGACAAAAATGAGATCTAATCAGGCCAAACGTATAAATTCTATGAAGGAAATGCAGTCTAAACTGGATACTCTGAGTGTCAGGGTGAAAAAGGAAGAAAAATGAATTAGTGAAATAGAAGACAAGATGATAGAAAAGAAGGAAACCAAGTCAGCATGAGAAAAACAGATTAAAGCACAAAGGATCAAACTGAGAGAGATTAGTGATTCAATGAACCTTTTCAATATCAGAATTATTGGGATACGTGAAGGGGTGGAGAGAGAGAGGTCTAGAAGATATTCTTGAACAAAACATAGCTGAGAACATCCCTAATCTAGGGAAGAAAACAAGCATTCATATCCAAGAGGCAAAGAGGACCCCCTCCCAAAGTCACTGAGAACAGACTGATGCCCCAACATATAACAGTACAATTCATAAATCTTAGATCCAAGGAAACATGCTTGAAAGCAGCTAGGGGCAAGAGATGTCCTATATACAGAAGGAGGAACATCAGAATAATGTCCAATTTGTCCAGAGAGAGCTAGCAAGTTACAAAGGGTTGGCAAGACATAGGGTATTAAATGAGAAGGACATGCAGCCAAGGATAATTTATCCAGCAAGGCTGTAATTCAAAATGGATGGAGAGACAATGAGTTTCCAAGACCGGCAAAAACTGAAAGAATATGTGACAACAAGCCAGCCCTGGAAGAAATATTAATGGGGGTTCTATGAGAAGAGAAAGACCCCAAGAATAATATAGAACAGAAATTTACAATCTATAGAAACAGGGACTTCACAGACAACATATTTTTCAATAATCACTCTGTGAATGGCCTAAACATTACCATGAAATAACACAGGGCAGTAGATTGGTTAAAAAGACGGGACCCAGGGGCACCTGGGTGGCTCAGTGGGTTAAGCCGCTGCCTTCAGCTCAGGTCATGATCTCGGGGTCCCGGGATCGAGTCCCGCATCGGGCTCTCTACTCAGCAGGGAGCCTGCTTCCTCCTCTATCTCTCTCTCTGCCTGCCTCTCTGCATAATTGTGATCTCTCTCTGTCAAATAAATAAAATCTTAAAAAAAAAAAAGACAGGACCCATCCATATGTTATCTGCAAGAAACTAATTTTGAACCTAAAGATACATTGAGACTGAAAGTGAGGGCATGGAGAAACATTTTTTATACCAACAGACCTCAAAAAAAAAAAAAAAAAACCAACCTGGAATAGCAGTGCTTCTAGTAGACAACTTAGATTTTAAGCTAAAGACTGTAGTAAGAGATACAGAAGTGAAGATATTATATCATACTTAAAGGGTCTATCCAACAAGAAGATCTAACAATTGTAAATATCTATACCCCCAACATGGGAGCAGCATACTACATAAGCAAACTGTCAACCAAAATAAAGAAACATATTAATAATAATGCTTACATACTAGGAGACCACAACACTTCACTCTCAGAAATAGACAGATCATCTAAGCAGAAAAATCAATAAAGAAACAATGACTTTGAATGACACAGTGGGCTAGATGGACCTAATAGATATATACAGAACATTCCACCCTAAACCAACATAATACTCATTCTCACACACACATGGAACTTTCCCCAGAAAAAATAATATACTGGGTTACAAATCAGGTCTTAATCCATATCAAAACATTAAGAATATTACCTGCATATTCTCAGGCCACAATGTTTTGGAACTAGAACTCAATCACAAGAAAACATTTAGAAGAAATTCAAACACTTGGAAGCTAAAGACCATCCTGCTCAAGAATGTTTGGGTCAAGCAGGAAATCAAAGAACTTAAACAATTCATGGAAACCAATAAGAATGAAAACATATTTGTCCAAAACCTACGGTATATGTCAAAGGTGTTCATATGCAGGAAATATATAGCCATCAAAGCCGCACTCAAAAAAATAGAAAAATTCTGACCACATAAATGAACTTTATACCTTAAAGAACTGCAGAAAGAACAAGGAAAAATAAAAGCGTAATCCACACACAATATCTTTTTTTTTTAACTTTTAATTCTTTATTTTTTATAAACATATATTTTTATCCCCAGGGGTACAGGTCTGTAAATCACCAGGTTTACACACTTCACAGCACTCACCAAAGCATATACCCTCCCCAATGTCCATAACCCCACCCCCTTCTCCCAAAACCCCTCCCCCCAGCAACCCTCAGTTTGTTGTTTTGTGAGATTAAGAGTCGCTTATGGTTTGTCTCCCTCCCAATCCCATCTTCTTTCATTTATTCTTCTCGTACCCACTTAAGCCCCCATGTTGCATCACACACAATATCTTAATTAAAATTAGAGCAGAGATCAATAAATAACAAACCAGAAATAGATTAAAGCAGATTAACACTAGATGCTGGTTCCTTGAAAGAATTAATAAGATCAATAAACCACTGGTCAAGATTACCCAAAAGAAAAGAGAAAGGACCCAAATTAATAAAATTATAAATGAAAGGGGAGAGATCATGACTAATAGCAAGGAAATAGAAATGATTATTAGAAATTATTATCAATAACAATATGCCAATAAAAAAAACAACCTAGAAGAAATTGATGTCTTCCTGGGAAACCTATAAACTAACAAGAATGAAACAGGAAGAAATTGACAATATGAATAAACCAATAACCAGTAATGGAATTGAAAAAAGTGATTTAAAACCTCCAAAAAGCAAGAGTTCATGGCATGCTTGATTCCCTGGGGAATTCTACCAAACATCCAAAGAAGAAATAATACCTATTCTCCTAAAGCTATTTCAAAATATAGAAACAGAAGGAAAATTTCCAGACACTTTATATGAGGCTAGCATTACCTTGATCCCAAAACCAGGCAAAGACCCCATCAAAAAGGATAATTTCGACCAATATCCCTGTTGAAAATGAATATCAAAATTCTCAAGAATATCCTAGATAAAAGGATTCAACAGTACATTAAAAAGATAATTCATCATGACTAGGTGGAATTTATTCCTGGGTGCAAGTGTAGTTCAGCATTCCCAAATCAATCAGTGTAATAAAAACACATTAATATGAGAAGACCAGACCCATATGTTCTACTCAATTGATGCAGAAAAAAGCATTTGACAAAATACAGCATCTTTTCCTGATTAAAACTCTTCAGAATGTAAGGATAGATGGAAAATTCCTCAATTTCATAAAACTATCTGTAAAAAGCCCACAATCAATGTCATTCTCAATGGGGAAAAGCTGAGAGTCTTTCCCTTAAGACCAGGCACATTATGAGGATGTCAGTTTGACACTATTGTTCAATGTAGTACTAGAAATCCTAGCCTCAGCAATCAGACAACAAAAGGAAATAAAAGGCATTCAAGTTGGCAAAGAAGATGTCAAACTTTCTCTCTTCACAGATGACATGATACTTTACATAGAAAACCCCAAAAAATTCACGCCCAAGTTACTAGAACTCATACAATTTGGTACTGTGGCCAGATACAAATCAATGCAGAGTTGCTTTTCTATACTCTAGCAATGTAACTATAGAAAGAGAAATTAAGAAATCTATTTCATATATAATAGCAACAAAAACCATAAAATAACTTGGAATAAACCTAACCAATGAGGTTAAGAATCGATACTCTAGAAACTACAGACACTTATGAAAGTAATTGAAGAAGACACAAAAAGATGAAAAAATATTCCATGCTTATGGAACAAAAGAATAAACATTTTTAATTTAATTTAATTTCTTTTCAGTGTAACAGAATTTATTGTGTACCAAACCCAGTGCTCCATGCAATATGTGCCCTCCATAATACTCACCACCAGGCTCCCCCAACCTCCCAGCCCCCACCACTTCAAAACCCTCAGATTGTTTTCTAGAGTCCGTAGTCTCTCATGCTTCATCTCCCCCTCCAATTCCCTTCAACTCCCTTCTCCTCTCCATCTCCCCATGTCCCCCATGTTATTTCTTATGCTTCACAAATAAGTGAAACCATATGATAATTGACTCTCTCTGCTTGACTTATTTCACTCAGCATAATCTCTTCCAGTCCCGTCCATGTTGCTATGAAAGTTGGGTATTCATCCTTTCTGATGGAGGCATAATACTCCATAGTGTATACGGACCACATCTTCCTTATACATTCGTCCATTGAAGGGCACCTTTGTTCTTTCCACAGTTTGGTGACCATGACCACTGCTGCTATAAACATTGGGGTACAGATGGCCCTTCTTTTCAATACATCTGTATCTTTGGGGTGAATACCCAGTAGTGCAATTGCAGGGTCCTAGGGAAGCTCTATTTTTTATTTCTTAAGGAATCTCCACACTGTTCTCCAAACTGACTCCACCAACTTGCATTCCCACCAACAGTGTAAGAGGGTTCCCCTTTCTCCACATCCTCTCCTAAACACGTTGTTTCCTGTCTTGATAATTTTGGCCATTCTAACTGTTGTAAGGTGGTATCGCAATGTGGTTTTAATTTGAATCTCCTTCATGGCTAGTGATGTTGAACATTTTTTCATGTGTCTGATAGCCATTTGTATGTCTTCATTGGATAAGTGTCTGTTCATGTCTTCTGCCCATTTTTTGACATGATTTGTGTGTGTTGAGTTTGAGACATTCTTTATAAATCCTGAATATCAGCCTTTTGCCTGTACTGACATTTACAAATATCTTCCTCCATTCCGTGGGTTGCCTCTTTGTTGTTTTGACTGTTTCCTTTGTTGTGGAGAAGCTTTTGATCTTGATGAAGTCCCAAAAGTTCATTTTCACTTTTGTTTCCTTTGCCTTTGGAGACGTATCTTGAAAGAAGTTGCTGTGGCTGATATTGAAGAGATTACTGCTTATGTTCTCCTCTAGGATTCTGATGGATTCCTGTCTCATGTTGAGGTCTCTTATCCATTTCGAGTTTATCTTTGCATATGGTGTAAGAGAATGGTCGAATTTCATTCTTCTACATATAGCTGTCAAAATTTCCCAGCACCATTTATTAAAGACCCTGTCCTTTTTTCCACTGCATATTTTTTCTTGCTTTGTCGAAGATTATTTGCGCATAGAGTTGAGGGTCCATATCTGGGCTCTCTACTCTGTTCCACTGGTCTATGTGTCTGTTTTTATGCCAGTACCATGCTGTCTTGCTGATCACAGCTTTGTAGTAAAGCTTGAAATCAGGTAACGTGATGACTCAAGCTTTATTTTTGTTTTCCAACATTTCCTTAGTGACTCAGGGTATCTTCTGATTCCATACAAATTTTTGGATTATTTGCTCCAGCTCTTTGAAAAATACCAGTGGAATTTTGATCAGAATGGCATTAAAAGTATAGATTGCTCTAGGCAGTATAGACATTTTAGCAAAGTTTATTCTTCCCATCCAAGAGCAAGGAATGGTATTCCATCTTTTTATGTCTTCTTCAATTTATTTCATGAGTGTTCTGTAGTTCCTGGAGTACAGATCCTTTACCTCTTTAGTTAGGTTTATTCCCAGGTATCTTATGGTTCTTGGTGCTATAGTAAATGGAATCGATTCTCTAATTTCCCTTTCTGTATTTTCATTGTTACTGTATAAGAAAGCCACTGATTTCTGCACATTGACTTTGTATCCTGCCATGTTACTGAATTGCTGTATGAGTTCTAGTATTTGGGGGGTGGAGTCTTTTGGGTTTTCCATATAAAGAATCATGTCATCTGTGAAGAGAGAGAGTTCTACTTCTTCATTGCCAATTTGGATACCTTTTATTTCTCTTTGTTGTCTGATTGCTGTTGCTAGGACTTCTAATACTATGTTGAACAAGTGTGGTGAGAGTGGCCATTCTTGTCGTGTTCCTGATCTCAATGGGAAGACTGCGAGCTTTTTCCCAAGAGGTATTTTCTGTTGCTCTTTCATAGATAGATTTTATGAAGTTCAGGAATGTTCCCTCTATCCCTATACTTTGAAGCATTTTTACCAGGAACGGATGCTGGATTTTGTCAAATGATTTTTCTGCATCAGTTGAGAGGACCATGTGTTTCTTCTCTTTTTCTTATTGATTTGTTCTATCACATTTATTGATTTGTGAATGTTGTACCATCCTTGGGACCCAGGGATGAATCCCACCTGGTCATGTTAGATAATATTTTTAATGTGCTGTTGGATCCTATTTGCTATGATCTTGTTAAGCATCTTAGCATCCTTATTAATCAGTCATATTGGTCTAAGATTCCCCTTTTTGGTGAAGTTTTTGCCTGGTTTGGGAATCAGGGCAATGCTGGCTTCATAAAAAGTGTCTGGAAGTTTTCCTTCTGCTTCTTAAGGAAGGTGGTCATTAGCTGCCTTGTATTTGAGTTCCTTCCAAACTTTTCCTTGTGGTTGAGCTCCAGTTTCAGAGCATTGTGATCTGAGAATATCCAGGGAATAATTTCAATCCTTTGGTATCGGTTTAGCCCTGATTTGTGACCTAGTATGTGTCTATTCTGGAGAAGGTTCCATATGCACTCTAGAAGAATGAGTATTCTGTTGTTTATATGTGGAACATAAGGGGCAACATGGAGGACATTAGGATAATGACAGGGAAAATGATGGGGTGATAATCAGAGGGGGAAATGAACCATGAGAGACTATCAACTATGGGAAAGAAACTTAAGGTTTCAGAAGGGAGGAAGTGGAAGGATGGGTTTGCCGTGGTGGGTATTAAGGAGGGCACATATTGCATGGAGCACTGGGTGTTATATACAAAAAATGAATCATGGAGCACTACATCAAAAATTAATGACGTACTCTATGATGACTAACATAATGTAATAAAATAAACATAATAAAATAAAATAAAATAAATATTACATTAGGCGAGTCTTATCCAAGCCAGATTTCCAGTCTCCCCAATTTTATCACAGAGTAAATGGACTTGTTGTGTAAAAAACTGGAGTACTGTACTGATACTGTACTGTACTGTATTGATACAGTTCAGTGTGTTAACTGAATTTGTAGGGTAAGAGTATGGGGAATTTTTGCATTCAATAAAATACGATGTCCTATCCCTTTCAGTTCAGATCTTGGTATCCCAGAAAGACATATAAGTGTCTTTTTAATGTAGCAATTTTTTTTTTTTTGCCTGATCACTGAATTTTGCTTTTTGATGGATTTTTAATAGTCAATCTTTCTGGTTTTCTATAATCATATCACATACAAAATCTAATTCAGGAAACATCCATAACTCCTTTAAGCCTCATGTATAGATAATACTTAAAGGAGTAAGGGGGGGGAATCCATTATCGCCCAACTTTTATAAAAAAATAATATGTATAAATGCCCCAACATTGGGATGTAAATAGAAAAAGTCTACACATTTATTCCAATATTTATAACACACATAATTTCTACTGCTGTGATGTGAATTTTTGTATTCCCTCAAAATGTTGAAGCCAAAGTCTCCAGTATGATTGTATTTGGACACAGGATCTTTGGGAAGTAATTATGAAGGTAGAGCCCTCATTAATGAGATTAGTGCCCTTTTAAGGGTCTGAAAAGACCACAGTTCTCCTCTTCCATCATGTGTAAATACAGAAAGAAGATAGCCATCTAGCCTCACCAATCCCTGGATCTGCAACTACCTTGTTAGTTGATTTCCAGCTTCCAGAAGTGTGAGAAATAAATGTTTGTTGTTTAAGTCACACAGTCTATGGTATGTTTGTTACAGCAGCCCAAATTGACTAAGACAGCTGGCATATATCAAATTTAAAGAAGTAAAATAATAGTAATTAATAGAGACTTTTAAAAGCCATGTGGCTTAGAGGTCAGTGAATATAGTCCTGATATATTTTAGAAGGTATTTAAGTGTGGTTAATATATCAAACTCAAAATTATAAAAAAAAATAATTACAAAGAATTAATCTCTATAGGTTATACATACAGAGGATGCACAGAAGTATTTGATATATGTTTCAGTTACAATTGCATTTAATTATCTCTGTGGTTCTTTCTAATGTCATTTCCCTTACTATTATTCAGGAATTGTTATTTAGAGTTCCATTCTACTCTGGACTGGGACTCTAAAACAGCTTTTGACATTTTAATTGTGATATTTCCCAGAGACCAATTAAGTTCATTAGTGAAACTATACAGAAAATATATAATTAGACCAGAATCTCTTTTCAGTTTTCTCACTATACCATTATTAAGCATAGTAACTACTACTTCATCTATCACCAACAACACAATGTAATTTCATTGATTTGTAGATTCTTGCACCCAGTTGTCATCATCCATCTTCCCTCAGATTCATACAAAGCAGGTGTATGGTGTACTGGTATAATGATATATTTTAAGTTTCTGCACATTAATAATATTGATATATTTTTAATATTTTCATTGTTATATAATGGGCCCACTTATCAACTCTGACACACCATTAGGCAGACACTAACTGTACATCAGTCAGATTTACACTACAACATCTAATCAGAGAATTAGTGTCAATCTAATAATAATAAACTCCAAGTATTTCCGGAGAGACAGTACAATATCTTCTCTCCAAAGCCAATCCTTAAAGTTCAAAAGCTGAAAATGCCTAATAAGATAAAACATTTCTTATTACCAAAAAACAAACAAACAAACAAACATTTCTTATTACACTAAAGACATATAGTACTACTAATGATGATAATTTGAGAGGAAATTCCAAATCTGGGCCTTATATGAATAGGATCCAAAATGAACACTTTCCATCACTACCCTTTCTCATAAAGGATGTGTAACCAGTTGATACTTCACATGCAACTGATAAAAACAATGTCTTAACTCCAATTATTCCCTGAAAATAGTGACTATTATCTTTCAGTGGTTAAAGGCTATACCCTAGTTCGTTGATTGATTGTTTCTTCCTATTAGAATTAAACAGTGTTCAATAATATTTTCAATAAATAAATAATCAGAAGGTAGAATAATAACTCCTGATGTCTGTACTGTTTTTCACCTTTAGAATCACATAGATTAAGAAAACCACTGCAGGGACGCCTGGGTGGCTCAGTTGGTTGGACAACTGCCTTCGGCTCAGATCATGATCCTGGAGTTCCGGGATCGAGTCCCACATCAGGCTCCCAGCTCCATGGAGAGTCTGCTTCTCCCTCTGACCTTCTCCTCGCTCATGCTCTCTCTCACTGTCTCTCTCTTAAATGAATAAATAAAATCTTAAAAAAAAAAAAAGAAAACCACTGCAAATAACTTGTAGATTTCTCTTGCTGATAATTATATAAAACAATTAGGCCAGTGGAATCAGTATTTGGACAAATTGCCCTATACAAAATGATAGGTCTTCTTAATGACATCATAAACACTACTTTGGTGAAAGAGATGTCTCCTTTTGGAATTTTAAAAACAAGAAAGTATTTAAATATGGGCTATTTCCAGGAGTTTTCAAAAGCCACTTTGGGTGGGGGAAAGAACATTTTCTTAGAAAAAGCTGTAAAAATCTATTTTTTTTTTGGTCACACTGACATTGGTAGTTAGTAAAAAGACTAACAATATTTAAAAAAAAACTGTAAAGTCTGTTGCAGATATCCATGCAACCTGTTATTCTTCTGATTCTGGGACAGATGTATATTTTGAGAGAAATGGAAGTAACACTTGGATACCAAAAAAAAAAAAAAATATATATATATATACAGGCAATTGTGCCAAACATATGTTATATATTAACACTGAGAATGTCTGATTCTCGCTAAGCAAACATTCTCCTTGAACTTTGCCTTAGAACCATGATTTAGTTTAAGACTTTTTAAACTTGGATAACAAGAGCAGAATTTGAATTTAATGGGCCCACTAGTAAAAATTCTGGTATTCCTACAATAGATCTAAAGAAGTTGTTACCATTAATATCAACAAATACTTAAAACAGAATTGAAATGAATACTGCAAGTTTTATAGCAATTTCTCTAAATCAATTAAGACAGAAGAAATTTATTCATTTTAGGAAAAAAGAAAACACCATGAACTTCCAAAATCAAGTCATCATTCTGTTTTGACAAGGATAAATGAAATTGTATTCAAGTATTTTACTCTACTTAATTAGAATTTATATTCCACTTATTTTCTAATAGATAAGGATGCTCTGTCATAATTTATAATGGAATCAAAATTGATAGAAACATAACAGGAACCCTGTAAAAGAGGACATAAAGGAAGAAGAAAAAAATGAGTAACTATGTAGCTTTACTTAGTTTTCATTTTTTTCAGAAGAAGGAAAGCAAGAAAATTAATAGAGTTTTTTTCTTGATTTATGAACTGTTTTATTGAGATATAAATGACATACAACATTAAATTAGTTTTAGGGAGTACTGTAATGATTTGATGTATGTATGTATGTATGTATGTATTGTGAAATGATAACCATAATAAGTTTAGTTAACATCTTTAACCACATGGTTACATTTTTTCTTTGCAATGAGAATGTTCAAGATCTGCTTTTCTTTATCAACTTTCAAGTATACAATATAGAATTATTAACTATAGTCACTATGATATATATTACATCCCTTATTTTATAACTGGAATATTGTACCTTTTTCCCACTTTCACTCATTTGGTCCACACCGAGCCCCCACCTATGCCAACCACCATATGAAATCTGTACCCATTAGTTCAGGTTTTGTTGTTGTTGTTTTGGTTTTGGTTTTTAGATTATTCATATAAGTGAGCTCATAATCTTTAGGTTATTTCACTTAGCAAAATGCCCACAAGCTCTATCCATGTTGTCAAAATGGCAAAATTCCTTTTTTTTTTAATAGCTGAATCGAATTCCAGTGCCAGTGTGCTAAATGCACCACATTCGATTTATCCATTCATCTATCAATGGACAATTGGGTTTTTCCATTTCTTAGCTTTTTCAAATAATTCTGCAGTACTAATAGTCACAATAAACATTAAGGTGTATATCTCTTTTAGACAGTGATTTTATTTACTTCAGATAAATACTCAGAAGTGAAATTGATGGTTGATGGACCATATAGTAGTTCTATTTCTAATTTTTTGAGCAACTTTCATATTTCTTTCCATTAATACCTGTACCAAATTATATCCTCTTCAATGCTGTGAAAGGGTTTCCTTTATCCTAAGTCCTTGTCAACTCTAGCTTTTTCTTGTCTTTTCACAATAGCCATTCTAATAAGTGTGAAGTGTTGTTTCATTATGGTTTTGGTTTGAATTTAACTGATAATTAAGGATGTTGAGCACGTTTTCATGTACCTGTAGGCTATCTCTTTCTTCTTAGGAAAACTGTCTATTGAGATCCTCTACCCATTTTTTCGAACAGATTTTTTTCTATTGAGTTGCATGACTTCTGTATATATTTTTCATATTAATGCCTTATCAGATATATCATGTGCAAATATTTTCTTGCATTCTGTAGGTTGCCTTCTTGTTTGTTTTCTTTGCAATACAGAAGATTTTTGGTTTGGTGTAGCCACCCTTATTTTTGCTTTTATTGCCTTTGCTTGTGTTTGACATAAAATTTAAAAAATAATTGCCAATATTTATGACAAGGAGACTAATCCCTAGGTTTTTGTCTAGAAATTTTATTGTTTCAGGTCTTATGTTAATTCTTTAATCCATTTTTGGTTGATTTAAAAAATAATTTCTTTTTAGTGTTCTAGAATTCATTGTTTATGCAACACACCCAGTGCTCCACGCAATACCTGCCCTCCATAAGACCCATTACCAGGCTCATCCAACCTCCAATCCACCTCCCCTCCAAAACCCTCTTTTGTTTCTCAGAGTCCACATTCTCTCATGGTTTGTCTCCCCCTCTAATTTCCCCCAATTCCTTACTCCTTTCCATCTCCCCATGTCCTCTGTATTATTCCTTATGCTCCACAAGTAAGTGAAACCACATGAATATTGAGTCTCTCTGCTTGACTCATTTAACCCAGCATAATCTCTTCCAGTCCCATCCATGTTGCTGCAAAAGTTTGGTATTTATCCTTTCTTATGGAGGCATAATACTCCCTTGTATATATGGACCATATCTTCTTTAACCATTCATCCTTTGAAGGGCATCTTGGTTCTTTCCACAGTTTTGTGACTGTGGCCATTGCTGCTATAAACATTGAGGTAGAGATGGCCCTTCTTTTCACTACATCTGTATCTTTGGTGTAAATGCTCAGTAGTACAATTGCAGAGTCATAGGGTAGCTCTATTTTTAATATCTTAAGGAATCTCTACACTGTTTCCAAAGTGGCTGCACCAACTTGCATTTTTAGCAATAGTGTAAGAGGGTTCCCCTTTCTCCACATCCTCTCCAATACACATCGTTTACTGTCTTGCTAATTTTGACCATTCTCATGGATATAAGGTGGTATCTCAATGTGGTTTTGATTTGAATTGCCCTGATGACTAGTGATGATGAACATTTCTTCATGTGTCTGTTAGCCATTTATATGTCTTCATTGGAGAAGTGTTTGTTCATGTCTTCTGCCCATTTTTGATATGATTATCTCTTTTGTGTGTGTTGAATTTGAGGAGTTCTTTATAGATCTTGGATATCAGCCCTTTGTACTGTCATATGCAAATATCTTTAACAATTCCATGGGATGTCTATTTGTTTGTTGACTGTTTATTTTGGTGTGCAGATGTTTTTGATCTTGATGAAATCCCAAAAGTTCAGTTTTGCTTTTGGAGACATATCTTGAAAGAAGTTGCTGTAGCCAACTGTGGAAAGAACCAAGATGCCCTTCAAAGGACGAAGGGATAAGGAAAATGTGGTCCATATACACTATGGAGTATTATGCCTCCATCAGAAAGGACAAATACCCAACTTTTGTAGTAACATGGACGGAACTGGAAGAGATTATGCTGAGTGAAATAAGTCAAGCAGAGAGAGAGAGTAAATTATCATATGGTTTCACTTATTTGTGGAACATAACAAATAGCATGGAGAACATGGGGAGTTAGAGAGGAAAAGGGAGTTGGGGGAAATTGGAAGGGGAGGTGAACCATGAGAGACTATGGACTCTGAAAAACAATGTGAGGGTTTTGAAGGGGCGGGGCATGGGAGGTAGGGTACCAGGTGGTGGGTATTATAGAGGGCACGGGTTGCATGGAGCACTAGGTGTGGTGCAAAAATAATGAATACTGTTATGTTGAAAATAAATAAAAAATAAATAAATAAAAAAGAAGTTGCTGTGGCCGATGTTGAAGAGGTTACTGCCTATGTTCTCCTCTAGGGTTCTGATGGATTCCTGCCTTACATTGAGGTCTTTTATCCATTTTGAGTTTATCTTTGTGAACGATGTAAGAGAATGGTAGAGTTCCATTCTTCTACACATAGCTGTCCAATTTTCCCAGCACCATTCATTGAAGAGACTTTTTTTTTTCCACTGTATATTTTTTCCTTATTTTTCAAAGATTATTTGAACATAGAGTTATGGGTCTATATCTGGACTCTCTACTCTGTCCACTTGTCTATGTGTCTGTTTTTGTGCCAATGCTATGCTCTCTTGGTGATCACGACCTTGCAGTAAAGCTTGAAATCGGGCAACGTGATTCCCCCAGTTTTGTTTTTCCTTTCCAATACTTCCTTAACAATTCGGAGTCTCTTCTGTTTCCATATAAATTATAGGATTGTTTTCTCCAGCTCTTGAAATATGCCCGTTGAATTTTGATTGGAATGGCATTGAAAGTATAGATTGTTCTAGGCAGTATAGACATTTTAACAATGTTTACTCTTCTGATCCATGAGCATGGAATGGTCTTCCATCTTTTTGTGTCTTCTTCAATTTCTTTCATGAGTGTTCTGTAGTTCCCTGAGTACAGATCCTTTATCTCTTTTGTTAGTTTTATTCCTAGGTATCTTATGGTTCTTGGTTGTATAGTAAATGAAATCAATTCTCTAATTTCCCTTTCTGTATTTTCATTGTTAGTATATAAGAAAGCAACTGACTTCTGTACATTGATTTTGTGTCCTGCAACATTACTGAATTGCTGTTTGAGTTCTAGTAGTTTAGGGGTAGAGTCCTTTGGGTTTTCCATATAAAATATCATGTCATCTGTGAAGAGAGAGAGTATCGCTCTCAAGGAGAATAGCCTAGACACTCCCATAAATTAGCACATGTTTCAAATTGGATAAAATAGAAGACCCATCCATATGTTGTCTATAAGAGACCCATTTTTTTCAAAGATTTTATATATTTATTTGACAGACAGAGATCACAAGTAGGCAGAGAGGAAGGCAGAGAGAGAGGAGGAAGCAGGCTCCCTGCCGAGCAGAGAGCCTGATGCAGGGCTGGATCCCAGGACCCTGGGATCATGACCTGAGCCAAAGGCAGAGGCTTTAACCCACTGAGCCATCCAGGCGCCCCTATAAGAGACCCATTTTGAACTTAAGGATAGATCCAGACTGAAAATGAAGGGATGGAGAAGCATCTTTCATGTCAATGGGCCTCAAAAGAAGGCCAGGGTAGTGATTCTAATATCATATAAATTAGATTTTAAACTAAAAACTGTAGTCAGAGATAAAGAAGGACACTATATCATTCTTGAAGGGTCTATCCACCAAGAAGATCTAACAATTATAAATATTTATGCCCCCAATATGGGAGCAGTCAACTACATAATACAACTCTTAATCAAGATAAAGAATCATATTAATATGAATACATTAATAGTAGAAGATCTAAACATGCTGCTCTCAGTAAGAGACAGATCATCCAAGCAGAAAATCAATAAAGAAACAAGAGCATTGAATGCCACATTGGGCCAGATGGACCTCATAGATAAATACAGAACATTCCACCCTAAAACAACAAAATACTCATTCTTCTCCAGTGTATATGGAACTTTCTCCAGAATAGACAACATATTGGGTCACAAATCAGGACAAACTGATACCAAAATATTTAGATTATTCCCTGCATATTCTCAGACCACAATATTTTGAAACTGGAAATCAACAACAAGAAAAAGTTTGGGGGGAAATAAAACACCTAGAAATTAAAGACCACCTCGCTTAAGGATGTTTGGATCAACCAGAAAATCAAAGAAGAACTTAAGCAATTCATGGAAACCAATGAAAAGGAAGACACTTTTGTCCTAAACCTATGGGATACAGCAAAGACGTTCCTAAGGGGAGGATACATTGCAATCCAAGCCTCCCTTGAGAAAATTGAAAAAATCCAGAATACACCATCTGTCTTTACACCTTAAAGAACTGGAGAATGAGCAACAAATTAAGCCAACCTCACAAACAAGAGGTGATATAATCAAGATTAGAGCAGAAATCAATGAGATAGAAACTAGAGATACAGAATGCATCAATGAAACTAGAAGCTTTTTTTTTTTTTTTATGGTGTAAGATAGTGGCCTAGTTTTATTATTTTTTATGTTCTTGTCAAATTTTTCCAACACAATTTATTGAAGAGACTATCTTCCTCCTGCTGTATATTTTTGGCTTATTCATTATAAATCAATTTTTCCTATATGCATGGTTTATTTCTGGGTTCTCTATTCTGACCCATTGATCCAGGAATCTATTTTTTTTAATAAACACCATACTGTTTGAATTACAATAGCTTTGTAATATAGTTTGAAATATAGTTTGTAATATAGTTTGAAATCAGGAAATTTGATGTGTCCAGCTTTGTTTTTTCTTAAGATTATCTTGGCTATCTGAGGTCTTCTTTGGTTCCATAGAAATTTTAGGATTGGTTTTTTCTTGTTCTGTGATAAATACTGTTGTTATTTTGATAGGGATTATATTAAATGTGTTAGATTGCTCTAGGAGGTATGGGCATTTTAACAATATTTCTTCTTCCAATGAATGAGTATGGAATATCTTTCCATTTGTCTGTGTCTTCTTCAATTTTTTGCATCAGTGTTTTATAGATTTCACAGTACAATTGTTTTACCTCCTTGGTTAAGTTTATTCCTAGTATGTTATTATTTTGGTGCAATAATAAACGGGATTATTTTCTTAATTTCTCTTTCTACTGCTTCATTATTAGTGAATATAAATCTATAGCTCCATTACTAGTGTATAGAAATCTATAGTGTATAGATTCTGTACATTGAATTTGTATCCTATGTCCTTATTGAATTCATTTATCAGTTCTAGGGTTTTTGTTCTGATTTGTTTGTTTTGCTGGGTTTTTTAAATGTGCTCTCTATATAGTATAATGCCATTTTCAAATAGTGAACATTTTACTTCATAACCAGCTTGGATGACTTTTTTCCTTTCTCTTGTCTGATTGCTTTGTCTAGGACTACCAAGTACTATGTAGAATAAAAGTGTTAAGTGTGGACATCCTTGTTTCATTCCTGAATTTAGGAGAAAGGCTTTCATCTTTTCATCATCGAGTATGATGTTATCCATCAGTTTTTCATATATGGCCTTTATTATTTTGAGGTATGTTTCCTCTAAACCTACTTTGTTGAGGGTTTTTTATCACAAATGGATGTCGTGCTTTTTCAAACACTTTTTCTGCATCTATTGAAATAATAATGTGGTTTTCATCCTTTCTCTTGTTGATATGATGCATCACATTCACTGATTTGCAAATATTGAACCACAGTTACACCCCAGGAATAAATCCTACTTGATCATGGTAAATGATTTTTTAAAGTGCTGTTGGGTTTGATTTGCTCATATTTTATCGAGTATGTTTGTATCTATGTTCACCAGAGATATTGACCTGTAGTTCTTACCCACCCAACTGCTGATAGTGCCCATAGTGTCTTCATCTGGTTTGGGTATCAGGATAATGCTGTCCTCAAAGAATGAATTTGGAAAATTCCTTCTTCTATTTTTTGGGGGAGTAGGTAGAAAAGAATAGGTATTAACTCTTCCTTAAATGTTTGGAAAAATCACCTGTGTAGGTGTCTGGTCCTGGACTTTTATTTGTTGGTAGTTTTTTTTTTGTTGTTGTTTGTTTGTTTGTTATGTTTTTAACAATTCATTTTCATTTCTGGCAACCAGTCCATTCAAATTTTCTATTTCTTCCTGCTTTAGTTTTGGGAGGTTGTATGTTTCTAGAACTTCCATTTCTTCTCAGTTGTAAAATTTGTTGGCATATAATTTTTCATAGTATTATCTTATAATCCTTTGTATTTATGTGGTTTTGGTTGCCATTTCTCCTCTTTCATTTCTGATTTTGTTTGAGTCCTCTTTCTCTCTTTCTCAATGAGTCTGGCCAAATGTTTACGCATTTTGTTGTTCTTTTCAAAGAGCCAGCTCCTCTTAATTTCATTGATCTGTTCTGTTGTGCTTTTATTTTCTATTTTGTTCATTTCTATTCTAATACTTATTATTTCTTTCCTTTAAATTCATTTTATCTATTTTTCTTGCCTAATTGTTCTGGCTAGGATTTCAGGTATTATGTTGAATAAAAGTGATGAGAGTGGACATTCTTGCCTTGATCCTAATCTTAAAGGTAAAGCTTTGAGTTTTTCACCACTGGGTACAAAGATAACTTTGGGCTTGTCCTAAATGGCCTTAAACATGTTTAGGTATCTTTCTTCTATACCCACGTTGCTAAGAATTTATATCTGTCTATCATCTATCACCTATATATAGATATATCTATTTATACATAGAGCAGATATATCTACTATGAAGATAGATAGAGAGATATATAGAGACATATATTGACATATATCTATATCTATCATGAATGGATGTTGAATTTTTTTAACGTTTTCTACATATTTTGAGATAATCACATGATTTTTATCCTAGATTTTGTTAATGTGGTGTATTACATTGATTGATGTAGTTGTTGAACTACTTGCATCTCTGCAATAAATCCCATCCGGTCATGGGATCATGGGATATGACCCTTTTAATGTATTGTTAAATTTGGCTTGTAATATTTTATTGAGAATTTTAGCATCTATGGTTATCAGGTGTATTGACCTGTAAATTTATTTTCTTATAGTGTCTGTCTGGTTTATATCAGGATAATGCTGGCCTCATAAATTGAGATTGGAAGTGTTTCTTCTTATATGTTTTGGAAGAGTTTGAGAAAGTTGGTAATTCACTAAATGTTTGATGGAATTAAGAATACCATATGGTCCTGGACTTTTGTTTGTTGTGAAATTTTTAGTTACTGATTCAATTTCCTTACAAGTAATTAATATTTTCTCTTTCTTCATTATTAAGTATTCATAGATTATGTTTGCAGAAAAATATTCATTTCTTCTAAATCTTCCAATTTAGTGGTAATTATTCATAGTAGTCTCTTAAAATCCTTTGTATTTCAGCAATCAATTGTAATATCTTTTTTTTTTTCATTTCTTTTCAGTATGACAGAATTCATTGTTTACACACCACACTCAGTGCTCCATGAAATACATGCCCTCCATAATACCCACCACCTGGATCCCCCAACCTCCCAAACCCCGCCCCTTAGATTGTTTTTCAGAGTCCATAGTCTCTCATGGTTCATCTCCCCTTCCAATTTCCCTCAAATCCCTTCTCCTCTCCATATCCCTATATCCTCCATGTTATTTGTTCTACTCCACAAATAAGTGAAACCATATGATAATTGACTCTCTCTGCTTGACTTATTTCACTCAGCATAATTTCTTCCAGTCCCCTTCATGTTAATACAAAAGTTGACTATTCATCCTTTATGATGGAGGCATAATACTCCACAGTATATGTGGACCATATCTTCCTTATCCATTCATCCATTGAAGGGCATCTTGGTTCTTTCCACAGTTTGGTGGCCCTGGAAATAAACCTAACCAAAGAGGTAAAGGAACTGTACTCGAGGAACTACAGAACACTCATGAAAGAAATTGAAGAAGGCACAAGAAGATGGAAGACCATTCCATGCACTTGGATCACAAGAATAAACATTGTTAAAATGTCTATACTGCTTAGAGCAATCTATACTTTTAATGCCATTCCAAAAAAAAAAAAATCCACTGGTATTTTTCAAAGAGCTGGAGCAAATAATCCTAAAATTTGTATGGAATCAGAAGAGACACCGGATTGCTAAAGAAATTTTGAAAAACAAAAATAAAACTGGCAGCATCATGTTACCTGATTTCAAGCTTTATTACAAAGCTATGATCACCAAGACAGCATGGTACTGGCATAAAAACAGACACATAGACCAGTGGAACAGAGTAGAGAGCCTAGATATGGGCCATCAACTCTATGGTCAAATAATCTTTGACAAAGCAGGAAAAAATATACAGTGGAAAAAAGACAGTCTCTTTAATAAATGGTGTTGGGAAAACTGGACAGCTATATGTAGAAGAATGAAACTCGACCATTCTCTTACACTGTACA
>NC_081575.1:22399284-22413733 GCF_022355385.1 Mustela nigripes | reverse complement strand
CAAAGATAAACTCGAAATGGATAAAAGACCTCAACGTGAGACAGGAATCCATCACAATCCTAGAGGAGAACATAGGCAGTAACCTCTTCAATGTCGTCCACAGCAACTTCTTTCAAGATATGTCTCCAAAGTCAAAGGAAACAAAAGTGAAAATGAACGTTTGGGACTTCATCAAGATAAAAAGCTTATACACAACAATGGAAACAGTCAACAAAACAATTGTAATGTCTTTTTTCTTTAATTTATAATTTTGAGTTCCCCCTCCTCTTTTTGTGGTGAGTTTATACATAAGTTTGTCCATTTTTTTATCTTTATTAAAGACCAAGCTCTTAGTTTCACTAATATTTTCTGTTGTTTTCTGGTCATAATTTCATTTATTTTCACCCTGATGCCTTCCTTCTTCTAACTTTTAGTGCTCTCTCTCTCTCTCTATTTTCTAAATACTTGTGGAATAAAGTTGTTTATTTGAGATCTATCTTTCTTTTTTTCCTTAATATAAGTGTTTATTATTATGAACTTTACTCAGAACTGCTTTTGTTGCATTTTATAACATTTGGTACATTTTATTTTCGTTTTTATTGGTCTCAACACGTTTTTAAAATTTCTCTTTGATTTCTTCTTTGACACATTAGTTGTTTTTGACACAGTAGTTGTTTAATCAGATGTTATTTAATATCAATGTATTTGTGAATTTTCCAGTTTTCTTCTTATAATTTATTTCTACCTTCTTGCCACCATGGTCAGAAAATATACTTGATATTATTTCAATTTTATTAAATGTATTAAGTTTTGTTTTGTGGCCTAACATATTATCATTCTGGAGAATGTTCTATGAGCACTTGATAAGAATATGTATTCTGCTTTGTTTGGATGGGATATTCTTTAAATATTTATTAAGTCCATTTGTTGTATCATAGAGTTTAATTCCAGTGTTTCCATATTGACTTTCTGTCTGGATGTTCTATCTATTGATGAAAGTAGGATAATGAAATCTCCAAATATTATTGCATTGTCTATTTCTCCTTTTAGGTCTATTAAAATTTGTTTATATAATTAGGTGCTTCTATGTTGGGTGCATAAATATTTACAAATGTTATATCATCTTATTAGATTGTCCCACTTATCCTTATGTAATACTCTTATTTGTCTCTTCTTACTGTCTTTGTTTTAAAGTCTATTTTTTCCATTTATGTATTTTTTTTTTACCATCCCTTAACTTTCAGTGTATGTGTCCTTACATCTAAAGTGAGTCTCTGCAAGATGGCGGGGAAGTAGGAGGAGATGCCTTTTCAACCTGTACCCTAAAGTGAGCTGATTACCTACCAAAGAACTCCAATTACCCATGAAATCAGCCTGAGATCAGAATTATACACGTCTGGATCTCTACAGGGACAGAAGACGCCAGTGGGCAGGTAAAGCCGAGTGGGAATGTAGGACTGATATCAGAAGATAAACAAAAGGGGGAGGGAGCCACCAGAGGTGACCAATTGGAAAGTAATAACCCTAATAAGGGAGTGTCCTGCATCTGGGGACCAGCATTAACATGGAGACTGGTTGAAAGCACTCCAAAAGAGCAAAGGATGGTGGGGGCGGGGAGATTGTGGCATTTGGGGCAGCTAGGACAGGGGCTTAAGTCCCTGGACCCAGGAGAGCCTCCCCTGGCACTGAGCCAGAGAGAGTACAGTGGAGAAACCAAGTCTTGGTCCCTGAGCTGCCAGAGCACATGAGATTGCGTGGGGTCTGGCTCCTGTGGGGGGCTGGGAGCCACGCCAGATGGCAGAATGCAGAGACCTGCTACAGAGACTAAGACACATGCGCCCCTCACCCTCCCCTGAGAGAGGTGTACAAAGGCCCACCCGGCACTCTTAGACCTGGACCATTAGTTCAGAGCCTGAGATGCGCACCCCAAACTCTCCCCTAAGAGAGGTGTTCAAAGGCCCAGCCTGGTGATTTTGGACCTGTGCCCCGCTCTCAGAGCCTGAGACGTGTAAGAGTGACCCACAGCCACCCTTGAGAGAGGTGCACCCAAGGCAGGTGCTCTTAGACCCAGAAAGACCAGGCACTCACACCCTGGGCCAGCAGGAAAATCTCAGTGTACAGTCACAGCGCGGAACCTCTCTGGCCCTCTGGAGCTACCCAGACAGCCACCGCTGCCATGGTTTTGGGTAGAAGCAGAAAATCCTGTGTCCCCAGGGACCGCAACACAGAACCTGTCTGCAAGAGGCCAAGAGAGAATTGATATGGGCTTTGTAGCCAGACTGAGGCTTCTCTCCAAGAGGAAGGTCGGGGTGCAGTTTGATTTCCTCTAAACCTACAAAAACCATCAAAAGCAGTCAAGGCGAGAGAAAAAAAAAGAAGTGAACAAACAAAAATCTCAAGAAAACAAAAGCCTGAAAAAAACGGTTTCCTCAGAGCCCACCCCCTTGATAGGGGCAGGAGGACTTAACTCAGGGAACACCATTGACTGAAAACCCACATGGCAGGCCCCACCCCAGAAAACCAACCAGGAAAGGAAGAAAAAAAAAAAAAGACTACAAGAGAATAACCACCACTACTTCAGGGACAGGACAACTTTTATTTTTAATTTGTCCAATTATTCTGGCTCATTTTTTTATATAGATAATTTGTTGTCCTTTCTTTTTTAAATTAATTAATTTATTTTTATTTTTTTATAAACATATGTATTTTTATCCCCAGGGGTACAGGTCTGTGAATAACCAGGTTTACACACTTCACAGCACTCACCATAACACATACCCTCCTCAATGTTCATAACCCTACCCCCCTTCTCCCAACCCCCCTCCCCCCCACAACCCACAGTTTGTTTTGTAACATAAAGAGTCACTTATGGTTTGTCTCCCTCCCAAACCCATCTTGTTTCATTTATTATTCTCCTACCCCCTTAACCCTCCATGTTGCATCTCCACTTCCTCATATCAGGGAGATCATATGATACTTGTCTTTCTCTGATTGACTTATTTCGCTAAGCATGATAAACCTAGTTCCATCCATGTCACAAATGGCAAGATTTCGTTTCTCTTGATGGCTGCATAGTATTCCATTTTGTATATATGCCACATCTTCTTTATCCATTCATCTGTTGATGGACATCTAGGTTCTTTCCATAGTTTGGCTATTGTGGACATTGCTGCTATAAACATTCGGGTGCACATGCCCCTTCAGAACATTACATTTGTATCTTTAGGGTAAATACCCAGTGGGTAAATTGCTGGGTCATAGGGCAGTTCTATTTTCAACATTTTGAGGAACCTCCATGCTGTTTTCCAGAGAGGTTGCACCAGCTTGCATTCCCACCAACAGTGTAGGAGGGTTCCCCTTTCTCCGCATCCTCGCCAGCATCTGTCATTTCCTGACTTGTTAATTTTAGCCCTTCTGACTGGTGTGAGGTGATATCTCATTGGGGTTTTGATTTGTATTTCCCTGATGCTGAGTGATATGGAGCACTTTTTCATGTGTCTGTTGGTCATCTGGATGCCTTCTTTGCAGAAAAGTCTGCTCATGTCCTCTGCCCATTTCTTGATTGGATTATTTGTTCTTTGGGTGTTGAGTTTGCTAAGTTCTTTATAGAATTTGGACACTAGCCCTTTATCTGATATGTCGTTTGCAAATATCTTCTCCCATTCTGTCAGTTGTCTTTTGGTTTTGTTAACTGTTTCCTTTGCTGTGCAAAAGCCTTTGATCTTGATGAAATCCCAAAAGTTCATTTTGCCCTTGCTTCCCTTGACTTTGGTGATGTTCCTAGGAAGGTGTTGCTGCGACTGAGGTTGAAGAGCTTTCTGCCTGTGTTCTCCTCAAGGATTTTAATGGATTCCTTTCTCACATTGATGTCCTTCATCAATTTTGAGTCTATATTCGTGTGTGGTGTAAGAAAATGGTCCAATTTCGTTTATCTGCATGTGGCTGTCCAATTTTCCCAACACCATTTATTGAAGAGGCTGTCTTTTTTCCATTGGACATTCTTTCCTGCTTTGTCAAACATTAGTTGACCATAGAGTTGAGGGTCTATTTATGGGCTTTCTATTCTGTTCCATTGATCTATGTGTCTGCTTTTTTGCCAGTACCATGCTGTCTTGATGATGACAGCTTTGTAATAGAGTTTGAAGTCCGGAATTGTGATGTCACCAACTTTGGCTTTCTTTTTCAATGTTCTTTTGGCTATTCGAAGTCTTTCCTGGTTCCATATAAATTTTAGGATTATTTGTTCCATTTCTTTGACAGAAATGGATGGGATTTGGATAGGGATTGCATTAAATATCTAGATTGCTTTATGTAGCATAGACATTTTCACAATGTTTATTCTTCCAATCTAGGAGCATGGAACATTTTTGCATTTCTTTGTGTCTTCCTCAATTTCTTTCATGAGTACTTTATAGTTTTCTGAGTATAGATTTTTAGCCTCTTTGGTTAGGTTTATTCCTACGTATATTATAGTTTTGGGTGCAATTGTAAATGGGATTGACTCCTTAATTTCTCCTTCTTCTGTCTTGTTGCTGGTGTAGAGAAATGCAACTGATTTCTGTGCATTGATTTTATATCCTGACACTTTACTGAATTCCTGTACAAGTTCTAGCAAATTTGGAGTGGAGTCTTTTGGGTTTTCCACATAAAGTATCATATCATCCATGAAGAGTGATAGTTTGACTTCTTCTTTGCTGGTTTGGATGCATTTAATTTCCTTTTATTTTCTGATTGCTAAGGCTAGGACTTCTAGTACTATGTTAAATAGCAGTGGTGATATTGGACATTCCTGCTGTGTTCCTGACCTTAGCAGAAAAGCTTTCAGTTTTTCTCCATTGAGAATGATACTTGTGGTGGGTTTTTCATAGAAGGCCTTGATAATATTGTGGTATGTGCCCTCTATCCCTACACTTTGAAGAGTTTTGATCAGGAAGGGATGCTGTAGTTTGTCAAATGCTTTCTCAGCATCTATTGAGAGTATCATATGGTTCTTGCTCTTTCTTTTATTAATATGTTGTATCACATGGATTGGTTTGCGGATGTTGAATGAACCTTGCAGCCCTGGAATAAATCCCACTTGGTCGTGATGAATAATCATTTTAACGTAATGTTGAATCCTATTGGCTATTATTTTGGTGAGAATTTTGGCATCTGTGTTCATCAAGGATATTGGTCTGTAGTTCTCTTTTTTGATGGGTTCCTTGTCTGGTTTTGGGATCAAGGTGATGCTGGCCTCATAAAATGAGTTTGGGAGTTTTCCTTCCAATTCTATTTTTTGGAACAGTTTCAGGAGAATAGTAATTAGTTCTTCTTTAAGTGTTTGGTAGAATTCCCCCGGGAAGCCATCTGGCCCTGGGCTTTTGTTTGTTTGGAGATTTTTGATGACTGCTTCAATCGCCTTATTGATTATGGGTCTGTTAAAGTTTTCTTTTTCTTTCTGGTTCAGTTGTGGTAGTTTATATGTCTCTAGGAATGCATCCATTTCTTCCAGATTGTCAAATTTGTTGGCATAGAGTTGCTCATAGTATGTTCTTATAATTGTCTGTATTTCTTTGGTGTTAGTTGTGACCTATCCTCTTTCATTCATGATATTATTTATTTGGGTCCTTTCTCTTCTCTTTTTGATATGTCTAACCAGGGGGTTATCAATCTTGTTAATTCTTTCAAAGAACCAGCTCCTAGTTTCGTTGATTTGTTCTGTTGTTTTTTTGTTTTTTGGTTTCTTTTTTTTTTTTAATTTTTTATTTTTTATAAACATATATTTTTATCCCCAGGGGTACAGGTCTGTGAATCACCAGGTTTACACACTTCACAGCACTCACCAAATCACTTGTTTTAGCTTCTATTTCATTGATTTCTGCTCTGATCATTATGATTTCTCTTCTCCTGCTGGGTTTAGGGTTTCTTTCTTGTTCTTTCTCCAGCTCTTTAAGTGTAGGGTTAGTTTGTGACCCTGAGGCCTTTCTTGTTTCTTGAGAAAGGCTAGAACCACTATATATTTTCCTCTCAGGACTGCCTTTGTTGTGTCCCACAGATTTTGAACCATTGTATTTTCATTATCATTTGTTTCATAAAATTTTTCCATTCTTCTTTAATTTCTGGTTGACCCATTCATTCTTTAGAAAGATGCTGTTTAGTCTCCATGTATTTGGGTTCTTTCCAAATTTCCTCTTGTGATTGAGTTCTAGCTTCAGAGTTTTGTGTTCTGAAAAATATGCAGGGAATGATACAAATCTTTTGATACTGATTGAGACCTAATTTAGGGCCCAGGATGTGATCTATTCTTGAGAAAGTTCCATGTGCACTAGAGAAGAATGTGTATTCTGTTGCTTTGGGATGAAATGTTCTGAATATATCTGTGATGTCCATCTGGTCCAGTGTGTCATTTAAGGCCTTTATTTCCTTGTGTATCTTTTGCTTGCATGATCTGTCCATTTCAGTGAGGGGAGTGTTAAAGTACCCTACTATTATTTTATTATTGTTGATGTGTTTCTTTGATTTTGTTACTAATTGGTTTATATAGTTGGCTGCTCCCACGTTGGGGGCATAGATACTTAAAATTGTTAGATCTTTTTGTTGGACAGATCCTTTGAGTATGAGATAGTGTCCTTCCTCATCTCTTATTATAGTCTTTGGCTTAAAATCTCATTGATCTGATGTAAGGAGCATCTTACATCATGTTGTATCACATGGATTGGTTTGCGGATGTTGAATGAACCTTGCAGCCCTGGAATAAATTCCACTTGGTCGTGATGAATAATCATTTTAACGTACTGTTGAATCCTATTGGCTATTATTTTGGTGAGAATTTTGGCATCTGTGTTCATCAAGGATATTGGTCTGTAGTTCTCTTTTTTGAAGAAAGCCACTCCTGCTTTCTTCTGATGTCCATTAGCATGGTAAATTGTTTTCCACCCTCCCAATTTAAATCTGGAAGTCCATTCGGGTTTAAAATGATTTTCTTGTAGGTAACATATAGATTTTTTTTATCCATTCTGATACTCTGTATCTTTTGATGGGGTATTTAGCCCATTAACATTCAGGGTAACTATTGAGAGATATGCATTTAGTGCCATTGTATTGCCTGTAGGTGACTGTTACTGTATATTGTCTCTGTTCCTTTCTGATCTACTACTTTTAGGCTCTCTCTTTGCCTAGAGGACCCCTTTCAATATTTCCTGTAGAGCCAGTTTTGTGTTTGCAAATTCTTTCAGGTTTTTTTTTTTTTTTTTTTTTTTTTTTTGTGTCCTGGAAGCTTTTAATCTCTCCTTCTATTTTCAATGAGAGCCTAGCTGGATATAGTATTCTTGGCTGCTTGTTTTTCTCATTTAGTGCTCTGAATATATCATGCCAGCTCTTTCTGGCCTACCAGGTCTCTGTGGATAAGTCTGCTGCCAATCTAATATTTTTACCATTGCATGTTACAGACTTCTTTTCCCAGGCTGTTTTCAGGATTTTCTGTTTGTCACTAAGACTTGTAAATTTTACTATTAGTTGACGGGGTGTGGACTTTTCTTACTGATTTTGAGGGGGGTTCTCTGAACCTCCTGGATTTTGATGCTTGTTCCCTTTGCCATATTAGGGAAATTCTCTCCAATAATTCTCTCCAATATACCTTCTGCTCCCCTCTCTCTTTCTTCTTCTTCTGGAATCCCAATTATTCTAATGTTGTTTCATCTTATGGTCTCACTTATCTCTCGAATTCTCCCCTCATGGCCCAGTATCTGTTTGTCCTTCTTTTACTCAGTTTCTTTATTCTCTGTCATTTGGTCTTCTATATTGCTAATTCTTTCTTCTGCCTAATTTATCCTAGCAATCAGAGCCTCCATTTTTTATTGCACCTCATTAATAGCTTTTTTTAATTTCAACTTGGTTAGATTTTAGTTTTTATTTCTCCAGAAAGGGTGTTTATATCTCCCAAGAGGGTTTCTCTAATATCTTCCATGCCTTTTTCGAGCCCAGCTAGAACCTTGAGAATCGTCATTCTGAACTTTAGATCTGACATATTACCAATGTCTTTATTGATTAGGTCCCTAGCCTTCCATACTCCCTCTTGTTCTTTTTTGTGGTGATTTTTTCCGCCTTGTCATTTTGTCCAGATAAGAGTATATGAAGGAGCAAGTAAAATACTAAAAGGGTCGGGGGGCCTGGGTGGCTCAGTGGGTTAAGCCGCTGCCTTCGGCTCGGGTCATGATCTCAGGGTCCTGGGATCGAGTCCCGCATCGGGCTCTCTGCTCAGCAGGGAGCCTGCTTCCTCCTCTCTCTCTCTGCCTGCCTCTCTGCCTACTTGTGATCTCTCTCTGTCAAATGAATAAATAAAATCTTTAAAAAAAAATACCAAAAGGGTGGCAAATACCCCAGGAACATATGCTTTAACCAAATCAGAAGATATCCCAAATCATGGCCAGGAGAAAGGGGATAAAAAGAGGTTCACAAAAAAATAAATAAATAAAAAGAAAAAAGAAAAAAATGAAAACAAATAAAAATATAAAAGAGAAATATATATATGTGTGTGTATATATATATATATATATATATATATATATATATTAGATGAACTAGTTAAAAATGTTAAAAAAGAAAAGGGTATACGTTAAAAAAATTAGCATAAGAAGAAAACAAATTGAAAAAGAAAAAAAAGTTAAATTAACTGCAAGACTAAAGAATCATGGGGAGAAAGCCATGGATTCCATTCTTTGCTTTCTCCTCCTCTGGAATTCCGCTGTTCTCCTTGGCATTGAACCTGCACTCATTGGTAGGTGAACTTGGTCCTGACTGGATTTCTTGTTGATCATCTGGGGGAGGGGCCTGTTTTAGTGATTCTCAAGTGTCTTTGCCCCAGGCAGAATTGTTCAGCCCTTGCCAGGGCCAGGCTGAGTTATCTGCTCGGGTTTGCTTTTGGGGGTTTTTGTTCCCTCTGCGCTTTCCAGAGAGTTCTTGAGGACAGGAATGAAAATGGCGGCCATCCAGTCTCTGGCCCAGAGGAGCCGAGAACTCGGGGCCCCACTCCTCGGTGCGCCCTCATAAAATAGCACCCAATTACTCCCATCTCCCTGGCCTCAGGTCATGCTCCGTGCTCACCGATCCTGCGACTAGTTCAAGGTAACCCCTAGCTGAGAGCTCCCTCCTTGGCTCTGTCTCTGTAGCTGGCTTCCCAGTTCTAATACCTGCAAGCCCTGCGTCACTCAGACACTTCCGATCCTTCTGTGACACTGCGGGACCTGAGGCCATGCTGACCCCACGTGGGCTTCACCCCAGTTTAGCCTCTGGAACGATGTCCCTCAGCGGAATAGATTTTTTAAAAGTCCTGATTTTGTGCTCTGTTGCTCTGCCGCTTGCCAGGAGCCGGGCCCTCCCCCGGCAGTCTATCTTCCTGTCACTTTGGATTCACTTCTTCGGAGGTCCTATCTTTCAGAAAGTGGTTGATTTTCTGTTTCTAGAATTGCTGCTCTTCTTCTCTTCAATCTCCCATTGGATTTGTACATGTTTGCAATCTTAAGATAAGCTATCCAGCTGATCTCCTGCTACCTGAAGTGGTCTCAGCATGCTACTTCTCCACCATCTTGACTCCTTCCCCCATATAGATATTTTTTTAACCTATTTACCATCACAGTGAGCTGTCCAGTACATCAAATTCCATAATAACCTTCTAACCTGAGCTTTTTGATACATACACCTGTGTTTTTCTTTTGCATTTCTATTTTTTAAATTCCTTTTTTTAAATTTTAGTTTAGTTTAGTCTACTTTATATTTTTTTAATTTTTATTTTCTAATATTCATATAGAGTTAAACTTCAAAGTAATCCCCCTTCCCCATTCAATAGTACCCCTATAGGTAAACCAATTTTTAATCACCCTTTATCTTGGGAAGTTGAGTCCTTTGAGAAAGATATCAAGATATATCCAGGAAAAATCAAAACAACCTTCCTCGCCCACATTGAGAATTCATAACCACTCTCCCATCTTTTTCTTCCACCAGTGTTTCTGTGTTTTTCTGTTTGTCCTGATAGTATATAAATCTTACACGTGGGGTTCTTTTTGATGACGTTCTTCCGTTATTTGCTTATATATATATATTTTTTTTTCTCTTGTCATATACTTTTATCAGTCTTTTTGTTTGTCTGTTTTTTGTCTGTATACTTCATAAATCTTACCTTGGGGCCCATTTGGGCTAAACCTTCTCTTTTATCTTCCCATTCTTTCCTCTCTCTCTCTCTCTCTCTCTTTTCTTTTTCTTTTCTTTTTTTCTCTCATTTGGATGGAGAATCCTGATTCCTCAGAAGCATTCCAGGGTGCACCTTGACGGCACCACGGTCGATACATCCAGCTACATCTGTTCAGTCATCTCTTACCAAAGTGACTAGGAGGAGGAATGCCCAACAGAAGAAAAATACAGAGGATGGACCTTCTGCAACAGAGCTAATGGCTATCAACATAGACAATATGTTGGAAAGAGAATTCAGGCTAACAATTATCCAGGCAATAGCTAGGTTGGAGAAAGCCATGGATGACCAAACAGAATTGATTACAGCCAAACTGAAAGTGACCAGAGATGATGTTCACGATGTTAGGGCAGAGCTAAAAGCTACCAGGGATGAGGATCACAATGGTCTCAATGAGTTCCAATCTAATCCAAATTCTCTCAAAGCTAGGGTAACTGAGACAGAATATAGAATTAGTGATCTGAAAGATGAACAGATAGAGAGAAAGGATCAGGAGGAAGCCTGGAACAAACAGCTAGGAAACCACAAAAACAAAATCAGGGAAATAAATGATGCCATGAAATGTTCCAACATCAGAATTATTGGAATCCCTGAAGGGGATGAGAAAGAAAGAAGTCTAGAAGATATAGTAGAACAAGTTCTTCATGAAAATTTTCCCAATCTCATGAAGGGAACCAGCGTTCATGTACTAGAGGCACAACGGTTTCTTCCCAAGATTATAGATTCTCAAAAGTCTTTGAGACACCTAATAGTAAGAATGAAGAATTATAATTGTAGGCAAACACTCCTGAAAGCAGCCAGGACAAAGAAGATCCTTACATACAGAGGAAAGCCCATCAGAATAATGTCAGACCTATCCACAGAAATGTGGAGAGCCAGAAATGGCTGGCAAGATATATTCAGGGCACTGAATGAGAAGAACATGCAGCCAAGAATACTTTATCCATCAAGACTGACATTCAAATTGGATGAAGAGATAAGGAGTGTCCAAGACCGGCAAGACTTAAAAGACTATGCAACCACCAAGCCGACACTGTAGGAAATATTAATGGGGGTTCTATAAAAGAGAAAAAAAATATTTAAAGTATCATTGAACAGAAATATAGAGACAATCTACAGAAAGAAAGACTTCAAAGGTAACACGATGTCAATGAAAATGTGTCTATCAATAATCACTCTCAATGTGAATGGCCTAAATGCACCCATCAGTGACACAGGGTTGCAGATTGAATAAAACGACAGGACCCATCCATATATTGCCTATAAGACCCATTTTGAACCTAAAGATACAACCAGACTGAAAGTGAAGGGTTGGAGAAGCATTTTTCATGCCAATGGGCCTCAAAAGAAGGCCGGGTAGCAATTCTCATATCACATAAATTAGATTTTAAAGTAAAGACTGTAGTCAGAGATGCAGAAGGACACAACATCATTCTTAAAGGGAATATCTACCAAGATGATCTAACATTTGGAAATATCTATGCCCCCAATATTGGAGCAGCCCATTACATAAGAAAACTGTTAATCAAGATAAAGAGTCATATTGATATGAATACATTAATAGTAGGAGATATTAACACACCTCTCTCAAAAATAGACAGATCATCAAAGCAGAAAATAAATAAAGAAACAAGATCATTGTATGACATATTGGACCAGATGGACCTCATAGATATATACAGAACATTCACCCTAAAACAACAGAATACTCATTTTTCTCAAGTGCACACAGAACATTCTCCAGAATAGACCATATACTGGGTCACAAATCAAGACTCAACCGATACCAAAAGAATGAGAATATTTCCTGCAAATTCTCAGATCACAATGCTTTGAAACTAGAGCTCAATAACGAGGAAAATTTCGGAAGGAACTCAAACATCTGGAAGCTCAAGTCCACCTTGCTTAAGAATACATGGATCAACCAGGAGATCAAAGAAGAACTGAAACAATTCATGGAAACCCATGAGAATGAAGACACTTCAGTCCAAAACCTATGGGATACAGCAAAGGCAGTCCTAAGGGGGAAATACATAGCCATCCAAGCCTCCCTCAAAAAAAAAAAAAAAATGAAAAATCCAGAACACACCACCTGTCTTTACACCTTAAAGAACTGGAGAATCAAGAACAAATCAAACCAGCTCCACACATAAGAAGGGAAATAAGATTAGAGCTGAGATTAATGAGGTAGAAACCAAAGATACAGTAGAACGTATCAATGAAACTAGAAGCTGTTTTTTTGAAAGAATCAATAAGATTGATAAACCATTTGTCACACTAATTCAAAAGAAAAGAGAGAAAGCTCAAACTAATAAAATTATGAATGAAAAGGGAGGGATCACAACTAGCACCAAGGAAGTAGAAACAATCATCAGAAGTTATTATCAAAAGTTATATGCCAATAAGCTAAGCAAGCTAGATGAAATGGATGTATTCCTGGAAAACTATAAACTTCCAAAATTGAACCAGGAAATAATTGACAACCTGAATAGACCACTATCTAGTAACTAGATTGAAGCCATGATCAAAAAATTCCCAAAGAAACAAGAGCTCAGGACCTGACGGATTCCCTGGGGAATTCTACCAAACATTCAAAGAAGAAATAACACCTATTCTCCTGAAGCTGTTTCTAAAATTGAAGCAGAAGGAAAACTTCCAGACTCCTTCTATGAAGCCAGCACTACATGATCCCAAAACCAGGCAAAAACCTCACCAGAAGGAGAATTTCAGACCAGTATCACTGATGAATATGTATGCTAAGATTCTCATAAAGATCCTAGCAAACAGGATCCAACAGCACATTAAAAAGATTATCCACCATGACCAGGTGGGATTCATCTCTGGGCTACAAGGATGGTTCAACATTCACAAATCAATCAATGTGATAGAACAAATTAATATGAGAAGAGAGAAGAGGCACATGGTCCTCTCAACTGATACAGAAAAAAACATTTGAGAAAATCCAGTATTCGTTCCAGATTAGAACGCTTCTAAGTATAGAGATAGAGGGAACATTCCCGAATTTCATAAAATCTATCTATGAAAGAGCCACAGCAAATATCATCCTCAATGGGAAAATGCATACAGTCTTCCCATTGACTTCAGAAACACAACAATGATGCCCACTCTCACCACTCTTTTTCAACATATTATTAGAAGTCCTAGTAACAGCAATAAGACAACAAAGAGCTATAAAAGGTATCCAAATTGGCAATGAAGAAGTCAAACTCTCTCTCTTCACAGAAGACATGAACTTTATATGGAAAACCCAAAAGACTCCATACACAAACTACTAAAATTCATACAACAATTCAATAACATGGCAGGATACGAAGTTAATGTACAGAAATCAGTTGCTTTCTTATACACTAACAATGAAAATACAGAAAGGGAAATTAGAGAATAGATTCCATTTACTATGGCACCAAGAACCAAAATATATCTGGGAATAAACCTAACTGAAGAGGTAAAGGATCTGTACTCACGGAACTACAGAACACTCATGAAAGAAATTGAAGAAGACACACAAAAAAGGAAGACAATGCCATGCTCTTGGATCAGAAGAATAAACATTTTTAAAATGTCTATACTGCCTAGAGCAATCTATACTTTTAATGCCATTCTGATCAAAATTCCACCAGCATTTTTCAAATAGCTGGGGCAATTAATCCAGAAATTTTTATGGAACCAGAAGAGACCCTGAATCACTAAGGAAATGTTGAAAAACAAAAATAAAACTGACGTCATCATGTTTCCTGATTTCAAGCCTTACTCCAAAGCTGTGATCAGCAAGACATCATGGTACTGGCATAAAAACAGACACATAGACCAGTGGAACAGAGTAGAGAGCCCAGATATGGACCCTCAACTCTATGGTCAATTAATCTTCGACAAAACAGGAAAAAGTATACAGTGTAAAAAGACAGTCTCTTCAATAAATGGTGCTGAGAAAATTGGACTGCTATATGTAGAAGAATGAAACTCGATCATTCTCTTACACCATATGCAAAGATAAACTCGAAATGGATAAAAGACCTCAATGTGAGACAGGAATCCATCAGAATTCTAGAGGAGAACATAGGCAGTAACCCCTTTGACATCAGCCACAGCAACTTCATTCAAGATATGTCTCCAAAGGTAAAGGAAACAAAAGCGAAGATGAACTGGTGGAATTTTGATCAGAATGCCAATAAAATTATAGATTGCTCTAGGCAGTATAGACATTTTAACAATGTTTATTCTTCCGGT
>NC_081575.1:22355574-22399184 GCF_022355385.1 Mustela nigripes | reverse complement strand
TCAAGATATGTCTCCAAAGGTAAAGGAAACAAAAGCGAAGATGAACTGGTGGAATTTTGATCAGAATGCCAATAAAATTATAGATTGCTCTAGGCAGTATAGACATTTTAACAATGTTTATTCTTCCGATCCAAGAGCATGGAATGGTCTTCCATCTTTTTGTGTCTTCTTCAATTTCTTTAATGAGTGTTCTGTAGTTCCTCGAGTACAGGTTGATATCCAGGATCTATAAAGAACTCCTCAAACTCAACACACAAAAAACAGATAATCATAGCAAAAAATGGGCAGAAGATATGAACAGACACTTCTCCAATAAAGACATACAAATGCCTATCAGACACATGAAAAAATGTTCATCATCACTAGCCATCAGGGAGATTCAACTTAAAACCACACTGAGATATTACCTTATACCAGTTAGAATGGCCAAAATTAGAAGACAGGAAACAACATGTGTTGGAGAGGATGTGGAGAAAGGGGAACCCTCTCACACTGTTGGTGGCAATGCAATTTGGTGCAAGCACTTTGGAAAACAGTGGGGAGATTCCTCAAGAAATTAAAAATAGAGGTTTCCTATGACCCTGCAATTGCACTACTGGGTACTGACCCCAAAGATACAGATGTAGTGAAAAGAAGGGCCATCTGTACCAAATGTTTATAGCAGCAATGGCCACGGTCGCCAAACTATGGAAAGAACCAAGATGCGCTTCAGTGGACGAATGGATAAGGAAGATGTGGTCCATATACAGTATGGAGTATTATGCCTCCATCAGAAAGGATGAATACCTAACTTTTGTAGCAACATGGACGGGACTGGAAGAGATTATGCTGAATGAAATAAGTCAAGCAGAGAGAGTCAAGTATCATATGGTTTCACTTATTTGTGGAGCATAACAAATAGCATGGAGGACAAGGGGAGTTACATAGGAGAAGGGAGTTGTGGAAAATTGGTAGGGGAGGTGAATCATGAGAGACTATGGACTCTGAAAAACAATCTGAGGGGTTTGAAGCAGTGGGGGGGTGGGAAGTTGGGAGAACCAGATGGTGGGTATTCAGAGAATGCATGAATTGCATGGTGCACTGGGTGTGGTGCAAAAACAAGGAATACTGTTATGCTGGAAATAAAAATTTAAAAAAAATATAAATAAAATAAGGTGAGTCTCTGGGGGTGCCTGGGTGGCTCAGTGGGTTAAGACCTCTACATTCAGCTTGGGTCATGATCCTGGGGTACTGGGATTGAGCCCCACATCGGGCTCTCTGCTCTCCAGGGAGCCTGCCTCCACCCACCTCGCCTGCCTCTTTGCCTACTTGTGATCTCTGTCTGTCAAATAAATATTTTTAAATTAATTAATTTTATTTCTTTTCTGCATAAAAGTATTCGTTGTTTTGGGACTTCATCAAAATCAAAAGCTTCTGCACAACAAAGGAAACAGTCAACAAAACAAAGAGGCATCCCAAGGAATGGGTGAAGATATTTGCAAATGACAGTACAGACAAAAGGTTGATATCCAGGATCTATAAAGAACTCCTCAAACTCAACACACACAAAACAATCATATTAAAAAATGGGGAGAATATATGAACAGACACGTATCCAATAAAGACATACAAATGGCTATCAGACATGTGAAAAATTGTTCATCATCACTAGCCATCAGGGCGATTCAAATTAAAACCACATTGAGATACCACTTTACAGCAGTTAAATAATTTTAAAAAATTAAAAAGAAAAAACATAGTGCATCTCCGGTAGGCAGCATATATTTGTTTTTGTATTTTTGGTTCTAGTCCATTTACTTCCTCTACAACTTTTCTTTGTAGAATTCAGCCAGTTACACTTAAAATAATTATTGATAAATATGGATTTACTGTTATTGTTTTATTAATTCTCTTCTAGAGTTTTTGTAATTCCTTTGATGTTTTCTTCTTCTCTTGTTCTTTTTCTTTGTAATTCCATGTTTTTCTCTAATGGTATGCTTAGTTTCTTTTTTGCTTATCTACTGTAAGTTTGTTTTGTAGGCATCATGAATCTTACATAAAATATATTATAGTTATAAGAGCTTTTTAAAAAAAATACTGATAACTTAAATTTGAATGCATTATAAAGCTCTACATTTTTATTTCCCCTTATGTTTTATATTTTTGATGTCACAATTTACATCTGTTTAGCTTTTGTAACCATTAACAAATTATTGTATCTATTTTTACTACTTTCGTTATTTGATCTTTATACAAGATTTGTAAGTTATTAACTCACCACCATGAACCTTTAGATTATTCTGAATTTAATTGTGTATTAATTTTACAAATAGCATTTATATTTTCATGTTTTCCTATATCTAATCAATGCCCTTTCATTTCACCTTAAAGAAGTCCTTTTAATATTTCTTGTAAGTCTATTCTAGTCTCCCTCAGCTTTTGTTGGTTTAGAATTTTTTATTTAATTTTTTTTAGGTTCTGAAGTACAACTTTCTAAGATAAAGTGTTCCTAGTTGGTACGGTTTTTGTTGTTGTTGTTGTTGTTGTTTTGTTTGTTTGCTTGTTTGTTTCCTTCCAGCACTGAATATATCACGCAACTATCTTCTGGCCATTACAGTTTCCACTTAAACATCTGCTGATTTTTTAATGGAGTCTCACTTATATGTAACAACTTGTTTTCCTCATGCTGCTTTTAAGAGTCTCTCTTTCCCTTTAACTTATGACAATTTAATCTTTTGTCTCAGGGTTGGTCTCCATTCATCTGATTGGAATGCATGGGCTTCTTGGATCTGCATTTTAGTTCCTTCCCCAGGTTAGGAGAGTTTTTAACTACCCTTTATTCAAATAAGTTTTCTGTCTCATTCTTTCTTTCTTCTTCTAGGACACTTATACTGTGAGTACTGATCTTTTTAATGCTGTCTTTTAAGTCTCTTAAGCTATCATCATTCTTTTTTTTGTTTTTTGTTTTTTTGTTTTTTTGTTTTGCTTTTCTGAGTGGATGAATGCCACTGCCCTATCTTTGAGTTTGGTGATCCTTTCTTCAGCTTCATCTGGTCTGTAATTAAATCACTCTATTGATTTTTTTTTTAGTTCAGTCATTGTATTCTTCAGCTTTATAATTTTTGTTTGATATTTTCTTTTATCTTCTCTTTGTTGAAACACATATCTTGTTTATGTAGTTCAAACATTGGCAATCATATTTATGACCATTATGTTGAACTCTTTATCAGGTAAATCTCATATATCCATTTCATTATGGCTTTTCTCTGAGATTTTATCTTATTCTTCCATTTGGAATAAAATCATTTGTTTCTTAATTTTCCTTGATTCTCTGTGTGGGTTTCTGCACATTAAATAGCCATATCACAGTGTTGAAGAATTGGTCTTGTGTGGGAGATAAATTTTATTATTCAACCCTGCCCTAGCTGTTGACTGTCTCTCAAATCTCTGTGATTGTCTAAGCAGACTTCTTTGTTCTTAGTGGCTCCCAGTAGTTAAGAGTGTGTCAAGACTTGCCAGTGTACCAAAGGAGAGGATCTCAGTTGGTACTTAAATGCACACTTTTTGGAAGCCAGACTTTCAGGCAGTGGCTTTTAAAAGTATACAGTATAGCTCTTCAGGGGAAGACTGGGAGATGATCATTTCAGTCTTCTGCACTGAGCCCTGGGGATGTAGACAGTTACACATAGTTTCTTTGCTACCATCCAGTTGAACTCATGAACACAAGTCATACTGGCTACCAGTACGTGTGCTCTGGGAAGCAGCCACTAAATCCCAGGAACCAGAAATGTGTCCTTTTATGCAAATACTGGTGACCTGGTTACAGAAGGAGAGCACAAATATGGCATCTACTGACTACAACAGTCTTTGGAAAGTATTGAAGTTGACCCTTGGTTGTATCTTAAATAATAATCCTGACTCTCAAGCCTGCAGTTTTTAAGATATGCTAATATGCCTCTTGTATAGAAAAACTGTTTTAGTCTCCTGCCTCTATGTTGGACTGAGGTGGGGGAGAATGGCCATGGTGAGATCTATTAGACCATTAAGAACTATTTCTTTTTTCACTATAGCCTTGTGGGTTTCATGGACACAAGCCCCACTAGCTTTCAGAGCTACATATTTTGGGGGCTTCTCTCTCAGATGTAAATCTTAAAAGATAGGATGCTAGATGTTTCAGTCCAATCATGTCACTCATGTACTTTTCCTCACAATTGTGTGTCACTGACCTGGGGGTAGGCTTTCTGGCAAGACTGCATCTCAACCTCTTCTACCTAATTCAGTATAAATCTTGTTTTTTTTTTTTTTTTATTTACCCAATGTATAGGAATCACTCAGCTAGTTTGGGTGTTATTTATTTATTTATTTTTTAAAAGCTTTTACTAATTTACTTGAGAGAGATAATGCAAGCAGGGGCAGGGACAGAGGGAGAGTAAGAGGCAGAGAATCTCAAGAAGACTGCATGCAGAGCATGGAACCTAACAAAGGACTTGATCTCATGACACTGAGATCCTGACCTGAGCTGAAAACTAGAGTCAGATGTTTAACCAACTGAACCACCCAGGTGTCCCTGAGTGTTTTTTGTTTGTTTGTTTGTTTGTTTGTTTGTTTTAAATATTTTATTTATTCACTTGACAGACATAGATCACATGTAGGCAGAGATGCAGGCAGAGAGAGAGGGAGAAGCAGGCTCCCCACTGAGCAGAGAGCCCAGAGCGGGGCTCAATCCCAGGACCCCGGGTCCATGACCTGAGTCGAAGGCAGAGGCTTTAACCCACTGAGACACCCAGGCACCCCTGTTTGTTTGTTTTAAAAGTAATTGTTTCCTATGAAGCTGTAGATTCTGGGTGTCCATAAGAAGGGGTGAAATCAATTGCTTCATATGTTACAACCTTGAACCAGAAACTCGGACACAATAATTTTTTGTTACTAAACTCAAGAGGGCATTTATCATGTGGAATATTGCATAAAGGTCTTCTGTAACACTGTGAGTGATAATCACAAGCTCAAATTTTATTAAAAGGCAAACATGAAAGATGAAAAGCTATTCACTCTACAATAAAGTGTATTTAAAAATCATTTATTGCATTATAAATAGCAGTTATAAGTTTTTCCTATGTTTGTCTTGTTAATAGTTAAAATTTATTTTACTTTATTTTATTGTGTTAGGAACACTTAACATGATATTTATCTTCTTAATAAATCTTTAAGTGTGTGATACAGTATTGTTAAATACAGGCATTGTGTTGTAGAGCAGATCTCTAGAATTTATTTTTCTTGCATAACATTTTTTCCATAACATCTTCCAATATGTACAGCCCCCAGACCTTGACAACCACCATTATACTTTATGTTTTTTATGAGTTTGATTATTTAAAATACCTTCTATAAGTAGATTCCCATTTATAATAGCCATACTGGGCCTCTGAATCAATAGTCAAATAAAGAAAGGAGTTACACTGTTGGCTGAGGTGATTGATCCTGACTACCAAGGATAAATTGGATTGCTACTCATCAATTGAGATAAAGCAGCATGTGTCATGAATACAAGATATCACCCAGGGCATCTCTAAGCATTACCATGCCCTGTGATTAAGGTCAACTGAAAACTGAAACAACTCAATTTACTCAGGACTACTAATGGCTCAAACCACTGAAGGATGAAAGTTTGGGTTAGCCCAGCAGGTAAAGAATCATGAACAAATGAGGTGCTTATTGAAAACAAATGAAACACAGGATGCATAGTGTAAGAAGATAATTAAAATACAGCTATAACTACATCATCACTTACAGAAATGAGAACTGTAATTATATTTACCCCTTATTTTGCTATGATGTATGTATATATTCATTTTATTTCCTTGCTTATGTAACACAAAATGCATTGCTTTTATATTATAATATTTAAATATTGTTAATTTTACATCATAGTATTTAAGTTATTAGATATCAAAGAAAAGGGTAGATATCATTCAAGGACTTTATCTCCTCTTCTGGGGCAAGGGTTAGTGTATTTTCATTTGTATGTAGTATAATTTTATAATGTTAGGTGAAATTATGACATTATTTTTGTTTTTATTTGGAGGCCAACTATAGTTTAAGGAGATGTATAGGAATGACATGTTGACAAGCGTGGACTTGTGATGGCTAATTTTATATGTTGACTGGCCACAGTAAACTATCTCTGAATGTGTCTGTGATAGTGTTTTTGGATGAGATTAGCTTTGAATCTATGGACTCAGTAAAGTAGTTTGGCTTTTCTAATGTGAATGGGCATCAACTCTTCCATAGAGGGCCTGAAAACAACAAAAAGCAGAGGAAGGAGTATTTGTTTCTTTTTTCTGCCTCACTATTTGAGTTGGAACATCTCATCACATCTACTCCTGGTCTCAGACTGGGATTATACCATTGGATCCCTTGATTATCAGGTCTTTTGACATTGACTAAATTACCCAGACAATGTTCCTATGTCTTCAGCTTGCAGATGGCAAAAGATGGGACTTAGTCTTCATAACTGTGTAAGCCTGTACCTCATAATATTCTCTCTCTCCATCTTTAATGTAGATAGACTATATATAGATATGAATGATGTGGATATAAATATAGATAGGTATAGACATAGGTATAAACATAGGCAAAGATAGATAGATAATACTTCTGTTTCACTGAAGTATCTTATTAATATAGATTTTGTTACCAAAAGTTCTTCTAGAGGAATAGAATTTTTTTAAAAAAATGAATTTTCTGAATTGTCTCTGGAGTTTCTAGAATTAGGTCTCCAATTTGATTAGATTAGAAGACACTAATGGTATTTTCAGTATTAAAGAGAGCAGTGATACTCCATGGCATAATGTGGCAATAAATACAAACAAAATATCACCATTTAATATTTCTAATCAAACATTTATAAGATCAAGGATCTGGGTGGCCATGTATACAATATCTCCAACATTTTTGTCAAACTAAGGAGTACAAAGAGATTGACTTCTTGTTCCAAATGTCCCTGGACAAAATGGGGAAAGAAAGGATGACTTCCAGAACTTGAATTTCCACCTCAAGGATGGCCTGAAATCTTCTATGGTTGCCCTAAAAGTGACTCTCATCCCCAGTAGTGTCAAAGCTGAGGCTTCTGAAAACCAAACTCACAAACACATTTTGTCAGGGGCTGAATTGAAATGCAAATTAAATCATCTGCCTTGCAGGGTGTATACTTTAAAATGTCATTACTTGGGAAGAAATTATATCATGAAAGCTGGGATAATGACATGTGAGAAGATTCTGATGAAGCTGGAAACACAAAGCCCTTAAATTCTTAGAATCTTCTTTACAAGGAAGAATGATATTTCCATTTCTGAGATTAACCCTGCATTGTCTGAAGAAACTGACAATGCCTCCCTGGAGGCAAGATTTCCTCTGTATACACTTCCTCCACCCTTTGCCCCTACACTTATAACTAGATGGAAGCCCCAGAAGATGAGGAGAAGTTGATTTCCCTTGAAGAAGGACCCCAATGCATTACCAAAAATGTGAACTGTAAGCCTTTATCCCACTCTTCCTTAGAGACCTAAAGCCTTTTACCAGAAAAACATTAGGAAAAATAAAATAATCAGAGTTTCAGGGACTACTGGATGCTAGCTCTGAATTTATACTAATTTCAGGAGGCCCAAAATATCACTGTGATGTACCAATCAAAGTAGAGGTTTAGGAAGAACAGAATGATCATCCCTTCATTTTGAAAGGGTCTGATTTTTACCTCTTCTCCAAAGGGAGTTTAGTTTAATCTGAAATTACACAATCCTAGAAAGAATGACCATAAGATATTGCTTGTTAATTTTGGCACTTCATTGTTTTATCTTCCTAAGTTGTTTGGCTTTTGTTCTTGTTTCCAATTTTTATATGGCTTTTTTTTTTTTTTTAGAAATATATGTTTAATATCCATGTTTTAAAAAGACTACTGCTTACTCAGTTTCCTCATCTCCAGGAAGATAAGATTATATAATCTGATTTCTAAAGTCTTTTGCAGCTCTAAAAATACTATGATAATTATAATTTGATAGATATATTTTTATTTGCTATTCAGCATATTATATTATTATTTCTGTAAATCATTCAACCTTTCAACTAATTCAGTTCACAGATAAAAAGTGTGGAAAAGAGACAGTTGACTAGATTTTCTAATTTTCACTTTTCAACAGGTTGTTGTATTTATATCATGCTGAGACAGAAAAAGCAAAGATCAGTAAAAATAATATATCAGGTAAAAAAGAAGTGGTTACAGCAATCGTATGTGAGTAAAATGAGATGATATTCTTTTATTTCTCTTTCATAAAAGTCCTTTGATAAATGTACTATTATTTAAACTATTTTTGATATTTTAGTTCATCCCAATATTGCTGTAATATATATTTTGAAAGAAAGAAAATTCTGATGTATATCTCCTGAGTTTAAACTATCACTTTAATCTATATAGAATCTATTTAAGTGTAAAATATAAAGAATGTGTATATATATATATATATATATACATATATACGTATATATATATATAGTATATAACCTAAATGACAATTCATTCTAACATACGTGACTGAATAGTAGCTTTTTTGTGTGTGTTTCTTTTTTTTTTTATTTTCAGCATAACAGTATTAATTATTTTTTCACCACACCCAGTGCTCCATGCAATCTGTGCCTTCTATAATACCCACCACCTGGTACCCAAACCTCCCACCCCCCCGCCACTTCAAACCCCTCAGATTGTTTTTCAGAGTAGTAACTTTTTTCATTCCAATTTAATATGTTGTATTTATCACATGCTAAATAATTATCTTCTCTTTGTCCCTCTATAATTGCTATTTTGTTCAGTTAACCTGTATGTTCATTCTTACACTGGTATCACACAATTTTTATATAGCTTTATGTCAATTGAATTTACATTGTGTAGTCAATTTCTGTAATTGTTGGTCTATATGTGGTAGCAAGAAAAATTAACCATGATAGAGAGTTCATACATATGATATGCGAGAGTAAAGATCAGTAATGTCCTGACAGATGCACAGATAGCTAGAAAGTCTATTTGCTTTAATTGATTTTGATGTGACATTTTTACTGATGGTCTTTGTATTAGTGTGTGACTTGGGCTACTGCTTACGATTAATTACAACCAAGAAGAGGCTCCCTAGATAATAATACACAGTCCTCTGGAGGTAACTCTGATGGTGAATTGAAACCCAGTAAGTCAAGAACATGGTATTTTACTCACTAGTCATTCCAAGGGTTATTTGAGGAAGTAGAAATCTATAAATGTTTTTGTATAAGTGCTTTTCCTGTTTTTGGAACACGATAAATCCTGAGTATTCTTTAGTTTGGTTCAAAAGTGTAGCACCAAAAACACTCAGAAACATCGAACAAAAGGCATTGTTTTCAATCTTGCCATTCTGTTATTAATAATAGAACACCAGGAGGTGATTAATAAAAACGGAATAATATCATAATTTCATTTCTCCATTAAGCAAAAAGATACAGTGATTAAATAATTGAAGTCTTTGTTCCTCAAACATGAAAATAAAGCAAAGACCTAATAAAATACTAACATCTTTATCCATAGGGCAAATCTCACTACAATATAACTTCAATTTTTTCCACAAAAAATCAGGTCTTAAACCTAATTCCAACTTATAAATATGACTTAAAAATGCATTTTTTAGTTTCTTAGATCCCAGCAAAAATGTGTTCAATGACGAAAGAGAGAGCAAAGAAGAGATTAATAAAGAAAAAAATCAAAGAAGTTACGTCTTTACTTGAAAAATTGGAAAAATATGGGCAATGTTCTATTTTTTACTGAACTAGACCGTGTATACATTTTTATGTTGATTTTCTTAAATTTAAAATAGCCTATTATAAAGCATTTCAGGTTTAAAACTCTATCTCTTGTTTTCCACTCAAGCCTGCAGAATTTCTCAATTCTTACAGCTCACTGGGGATTTAGTCATAGTACAAATTCATTCAAAGAGAGTATATTCATTGAGGATATCATTAGACAAAGTATAAAAAGCATATAATGTAGATTTATTACACAAATTAAGGTATGCTTTCTAGAAAAAAAGAGAAACATTAAGACTATAATAAATTTTAAAAAATAAAAAATTTAAAAGACTATAATAAATAATTTAATATAACTAGCCATCTGCGAGATCATAAAGTCACACATTGACATTTCTCATTATACACAGCAGAATCCAAAAATAATACTCTCGAAAATCCAGTTTGGGACCTTTTGCTGAGAAAATTCAGTTCATAAATAATCCATCTTTGTTATAAAGCAGTTGTTTTGCATTTATTGTAGTCTATTGATAGTGATGTTGTTGGTTAGGAATGCCTGAGGCAGTCATCTATGGGATTACCCCCACAGATATTTTCCCAACCAGAGTCAATGCTGTGGCTTGAAAGGCATTTGTGTTTCTTATTATGATTACAAGACAAGCAGTAGGAAAAAAAAAAAAAAACGTCAGAGAGTTTTGAAAAAAAAAACTATTACTCAGACACTGAAGCATACATGACACACCCAAAAACCATACAGCCAAGTCCCTGAGAAAGAGAGTGAGAGAGAGAGAATAGTGAATGAACTTGCAGGTCTGCATTTATTGGGGTCCATGGAAGAATGCCTAGGGCTTCACATGTTCAGTCTTTATTGGTGAACTTAAAGTATAAGAGTGAAAATTAGGGCACAGGTTGGGAAAAACAAGGTGATTCAGGCAGTCAGTTATCTAGACTACCAAGGACTTTCTAAAAGGGGAATCTCATGGATGAGGCAGACTGAATTATTTAGTTGTTTTATTAGTAGCTGTATCACAAAGTTGGCATTATGTTTATTCAAGATGGCTGTTTCTGAAATAGATGCCTTGAAAATCAAAAGTTTAGTATAAGGAACTAACATTAAAATTTAAAAAAAAAGCTTAATGTCAGGCAATTATACTACAGTAGTTATACTAATGAGGCAATGTCACCTTTGCAGAATAGCCATTAAATACAAAGCAAAAGAAGGATATTGGTATTTTCAGGACCCTTGTCAGGACCCTTCCATTCCATAATTTCCATTACCACTTAAATACACTCTAAAACCAATTTTAATCATGCATTCTGTTGTTAACTCTCTTTTGTTGTCTCCCGATTGCCTAGAAAATAAAGTTCACACTCATCCTGATAGCATGCATTATATACTCCAATGTAATAAAATATTTTTAACTACCAAATAGCCCACTTACTTTCATCCATTTATGTCATTTTCTGGCTGTTCTGTTTGTACAAAATGTCATTTTTCCTCCTTAGCCTTGATCAAATTCAAAGTAGGGGCAGATAACATTTCTATTAATATGTTAAGGTTTATTCAACTTCTTGATCAAAACTAAAACCATCTGATTATACTATTATAGTATCTCCTTTATATTTCTATATTGAATGGCTGAGTGAATCATAATCTAAATTTGTCATAACCTGTCTTACCCATGCTGGTACTAGCCACTAGATTGTGAGCACCTTGGGAAATGGGCCACAATGTATTCATCTTATCTCTCTGTAAACAAATGTAGTTTGCTATACATAGAAGGAAGTTATGATTGTTAAGTAAAATTTAAAGTTTATAATACAATCAGTTCTCATAATAATATGGCAGACTATGATGTATGATAAAATGAAACAATTTTCTACCTAATCAAAGTGTCATTATAACAAAAGATATCACATTTACTAAAGAATTGTGATTGAAATTCTGAATATAAAATTGTAAGCATAAAACATGTTATACAACATTCTGGTACCATAAGGACATAGCACAGTTTTCAGAAGGTAGTATATAATAATATAGTATATAGTAGAATGCCATAAAGGTAATAGATACATAAAGATAGAAAGTAGTCAATAAATAATTGTTGGTAATTATAATGTGCACTATGATAAATTGTTTCAAGGGTTCATACTTCCCTGGCCAATCTGAGGAAAAATAAGCTTTAAGAAATAATAAAAACACATGTACTTGTTAAATAATTCACCTAAGGAGGTATAATCAGATTAATTATGTTTACCAAAAGTAGTCAGCTCCTCAATAATTATAATAATGACAATATATCAGCATATGATATGAGACATAAAAACCATTATAGATATTTCTAGCAAAATGGGATTTAATGCAGGGAACTACATGCTTAAAACCTTTGAAAATCTTGGTAGTCAGTTGTGGAGTATTGGTAATTTTCAGATTCACTATTGCAGATATAGTCAGGAAACTGAAAAGGAAAACTGAAAATGTCACACTTCCCCTGCAGCTCTGACATATATGATTTACAGGAAAAGATGGAATCTGGTTGACTATGATAATTAGTTATGTCTGATGAATCCAACATCAATAAATTCTGTCTCTTGCAGTAAAGCTACATTGCTTCTACCTCCTTTCTGCTTTCTATGTCTCTTTCTGTAACATTTTATTGGTGAGATCTAAATCGTATCAAGAACCTTAATGGCGGGGCGCCTGGGTGGCTCAGTGGGTTAAACCACTGCCTTCCGCTCAGGTCATGATCTCGGGGTCCTGGGATCAAGTCCCGCATGGGGCTCTCTGCTCAGCAGGGGGCCTCTTTCCCTTCATCTCTCCCTGCCTGCCTCTCTGCCTGCTTGTGATCTCTCTCTGTCAAATAAATAAATAAAATCTTTTAAAAAAAAAAAAGAACCTTAATGGCAAAGATGTGAAAATCGTTCCTTACTGCCAATAGTCAGTCCTCACATAATAATGTACTGACAATTGTGTAACAACCCTCAAATTTGAAGCAATGAGAATAACAGCATCTTTTCCTAAAGTTTTACTAAACACTAAATAGAACCTTCAGATCTCTTTCTTTCACTCAATCTTTTCTACCACTCTTACCCACATATTATCTTCAATTTTCTCCATGAACTAAGTCATTTGTTAGATGAATTTATGTAAACACTAGCAATTGATTTCCCCAGCAAAATAGTGACTATTTAAGATTTTTTTAAAGATTTTATTTATTTATTTGACAGAGAGAAATCACAAATAGGCAGAGAGGAAGGCAGAGAGAGAGGGAGAAGCAGGCTCCCCGCTGAGCAGAGAGCCCGATGCGGGGCTCGATACCAGGACCCTGAGATCATGACCTGAGCCGAAGGCAGCGGCTTAAACTACTGAGCCACCCAGGCGCCCTATTTAAGATTTTTTTACGCTGAAAATAATAAATAAATAAATAAATAATTTTTAAAAAAATATTTTTTAACAGTGAAGGAATAAAGCTTTCATTTTTTGAAAAAGGTATCCTTCAGTTTCACTGGTCCAGTAATGAAGATCTATCACTGGTAATTCCTCAGCCAATTCTATTCATGTACTATGTCCTCATCAATCTATCACAAACTGGAAGGTCATTAAATCATATAGACATCCAATGATCTAAACATCACTGCAATTGCATTGAATACATGTAAAAATATTTTATCTTTTTTATGTAATTTGAATATTTGTTCACTTTCATTTCCAAATAGGTTCTGTTAGTCTTTATAATAATGGTATGAGAAAATATAATATTGCCTTCCTTCCATTTGTCATAACTCTGGTGGGTTTCCAAAAATAAAGGATTTCAGAAATAAAAATTAAGCTCAGCATTTCTCCAGATTTATCAAATCAATAGAATTTACTTATGCTGAAAATTATTTTTGAATATGAGCAGGTTTTGTGGGAAAATTCTAGAGTGCCTATTATTCTCCTGTTCATTGACTAGCTTCCAATAATATTCAACGTATGATAGCTGGAAGTAAGCTTTCTGCAGGTATATATTTAAAGTCTTACAGAGTTGTACTCAAATGGACAGTACTGTATGGCTTCATCTTTCCACTTAAAACTCAGAACACTGAGGAAAAAATATAATGCATTACTGCCTAGTGTCCTCAAAGCAAAACAGATTTTACACATGAAAAATAAAAGTGTGTGTGTGTGTGTGTTTGTGCTTCTGTTTTATATTTCAAGTCAATTCCCTTTCTCAAAAACCACTAAAATAAATCAGATATCTATAGACTTTAATTTACATAATGCTCTAATCTTGGGAAATACTGTTTACTAATTCATATAATAACAACTAGTCATTATGATTGCATGCTGCAACCCATACTTTTTTTTTTTTATCATTTCAGGTGTTATTGCCCAAGAGGATACAGAGTATCTTCCATTATCACTGGAATAAATATAAGCAGTACGGTTGGAAAAAATAGCTTCTAAACCATTAGCTATTCTTTACAGCACATGTTTAGTCAGCAGTTCCAGTCTCCAGATATTGTATTCATTGCAAAAACAGTATAATGAACAAAAATGTTTTAATTATGAAAATATAATTATATAAATTTAAGGTGATAAGAAGATAATATCAGGAAGCTAAAAATAAATCCCATTTTCAATTTAGTGAACCCATCTGTATACACAGGCACACATCATTAACACAAGAACAGAGATATAAGAGCCATCACCTAAGATTTTAGGAACAACATAGCTTTTAAGAAGAGATCCATGAGTGGATATAAATATCAGAAATAGTCCTAGTGCTTAAGGTTTACTGACTAATTGGAGAGCTAAGTCCTATCTACACTGATACATTTAGAAAATGGTAAACATTTAGGGCTCCTGTGTGGCTCAGTGGCTTAAGGCTCTGCCTTTGGCTCAGGTCATGAGCTCATGGTCCCAGGAATCAAGGCCCACATCAGGCTCTCTACTCAGCAGGGAGCCTGTTTCCTTCTCTCTCTCTCTGTCTGCCTCTCTGCCTACTTGTGATCTCTGTCTGTCAAATAAATAAGTAAAATCTTAAAAAAAAAGAAATGATAAGCATTCAACAAGCCCAACCATGACAGTAAAAGCATATACAATAAAATCAATACAGCAAGAAGTGCAAATATTTTTTTTTTAATCTGGAAAGGCTATATTTTTGTTATTTAAAAATTTCTCTAAGTAAAATATGAATACATAATATACAATATTTAGTTGGTACAAAAATGATAAGTATATTGTAGATGAATTTTCACAAAGTCAATATATGTATAACTGTCATTTGAGACAAGCAATATATTTTCAGCAGGACTGAGCCACTTTCACCCAAGGATGACTACTATCCTTACATTCAGTATCAGAAATTAGCTCTTGGTTTTTAACTTGATATACATACAGTAGAATGGATACATAAGCTTTAGTATATTCAAACAATGAAAACTATATAATAATGCAAATGAACACAATAGGAATGAAATGGAAGTCCTTGGCTATTGACTATACATATGATAAGCCATAGTAGCCATTGCCAAACACTTTTCCTAAGTGGGTATAGAAACTTATTTTTCCATCAGAATTGTATTGGAAGTCAGGTTGCTTTACACCCTCACGAAAACTTGATATTATCTGTTTTTAAAAATTTGGCTATTTTCATTGGTATTTAATATTTTTTCAATCCAATTTTAACTAGCATTCATCTGATAACTAATTAATGTCGAGTACATATTAATATGTTTATTGAAAATTTGGAATCATCTCTAGTGAAAAACCTGTTAAGTTAGATTATCAATCTTATTAAACTGATTTGAAGGAGTTCATTATAAATTTTTGAAGAAAATGATTTCTTGGTATGTGTATTGCTTTTTTTAATCAGAGCAAACATTGATCTACTGCAAAATTCTCCATTATACCTGTTCTATCATTTCCTTTCTGTATGTGTTGCCAACTATGAGTCCCATATTATCATCATATAGGTATTAAAGAAATCCAAACCATCCAAATTTGTATGCTTCCAGGACTTCTTTTTTTTAAATTTCATTTTGTATACCATTACAATCTTAATCCTAATAAAATCTGATTTTAATCATTGCACTTTCCAGCTTAAGAATTTATAAGGGTTGTGTTTTCAGAAGGGTAATAAATTTTTTTATCAGAAATTCTTGTGTTGAAAAACAAAGGACAAGAAGTTAGAGAAGGAAAGAGCTGTTATTTTATTCAGCAAGTCTGGCCTCTGGGAAGAAAAGAACTAACTAGGAAGATTCTCAGACTATAGTACAGTTTTAAAAATATTTAGGTCAGGGGCACCTGGGTGGCTCAGTGGGTTAAAGCCTCTGTTTTCAGTTCAGGTCATAATCCCAGGGTCCTGGAATCGAGCCCCACCTCGGGCTCTCCCCTCAGCAGGGAGCCTGCTTCCTCCTCTCTCTCTGCCTACCTCTCTGCCTACTTGTGATCTCTGTCAAATAAATAAATAAAATCTTTTTTAAAAACTATAAAAAATGAAAATAAAATATTTAGGTCAATATTGATATGGAGTTCTGAGACCAAAGTTGCCCTGTGAGACTAGTCCTACATATGATAGGAATGGGTCTGCTTTAGTATTACTATGGCTCTGTCATTTGCTGGCAACTGCTCTTGGAAGGCTACCCTTATGTAAACATGGTGGTGAAATTAAACACACCACCTGGGATCTTCTGGTAATTATACTCACTGCATCAGATCTGCTACACATTTTTTAAAAGATCTTATTATTTGGCAGAGATCACCAGCAGGCAGAGGCAGGTGGCATCAGGGGGAAACAGGCTCCCTCCTGAGCAGAAAGCCCAACGTGGGGCTGGATCCCAGGACCCTGAGATCATGACCTGAGCTGAAGGCAGAGGCTTAACTCACTGAGCCACTCAGGTTCCCCAGGGCTGCACATTTTTGTTCACCACAAAAGCTCATTATAAGTAACCTAAATAACCACAAATCCCCAATGCTTCACAGTTTTACCCCAATTACTTTTATAAAGCTTATCACTTACTACTCCTTTTTACTAAATTCTTGTTTCAGGGCTTACTATACTTTTCTCTTATTCCCCATCTCCTTAATTGTCACTTTTAATTACTGCTTCTCTATTGTATTTTGTATTCATTGACTGTCATATTCTTACAATATACTTGCACTTAGAAAAAGTTGATTCTTTCATCAGTACCTTCCTCTGTTATCTCATTAAGCAAATGATCTTTACTTTTTCTAAATTCCTCTAGCATTTATATTCCAAATATTTTAGTCTCTGATTTCCAATTGTGTTAGTGTGCTACTATGTTAATACATAATTTCTTTAACATATATAAATTACCTGAGGAAAAAAAAATACAGTGTTATGTCTTCTACACCATTTTCATGTTCTAGGAATTTGAGCTCCTCATATGGAAACTCTTAGTACCCTGCATGTCTTCTATAGTGGCATTTACCAAACTGCATTAGATTTATTTGATTGCTTGATCTATTAGAGTACCTATTGCACATAACATGTTCCAACTTTATTTATTGAATAGATTTCTGAATATCTCATTAATAATATTTTATTTGTTTATTTAAGAGAGAACAGAGCAAGAAAGAAAGAGCATGAGCGGGGGCTGGAGTGGCAGAGGGAAAGGGAGAAGCAGACTCCCCACTGAACAGGAAGCCCAACACAGGACTCCATTCCAGGACTCAAGGATCATAACCTGAGCCAAAGGCAGACACAACCAACTGAGGCACTCAGGGTGCCCCCTGAATAATTCTTACTCTGTAATCATTTTACTATTTCCTTCTCTCTAAGTTCTAGGTTTTAGTAATATACATTCTGTTGTGACTTAATTTTTCTCTGATTTACAACTTATTAAGCTCCCAGCATATTGGAATGATATCACTAAACACTGGAATATAACTTTATTGATAAAACCTACATGTTAAAGATGTCTATTTTTATTGTCAGGCTTTCAGTGAAATTGATTATAGAGATATCTGATTTTTTTAAAGATTTTATTTATTTATTTGACAGAGAGAGAGATCAAAAGTAGGCAGAGAGGCAGGCAGAGAGAGAAGGGGAAGCAGGCTCCCTTCTGAGCAGAGAGCCTGATGCTAGGCTGGATCTCAGGAACCTGGGATCATGACCTGAGCTGAAGGCAGAGGCTTAAACCCCCTGAGCCACCCAGGTGCCCCTGAGATATCTGATTTTACACAACTTTTTTAAGATTATTGTTAAAGTAATAACATTAATGAAATTTGTACTTTGTATTTTGTTAAGGCATAAAATGACTTAAGAAAAATTAGTGCAATGCATGAATTTTGAATATTTCCCATTATGTTATAATAAGAATATAAAATATCTTATGTTATATAATTATAGAATATAGATTAAGAATATAAATGTGTATTATATTATATAAAAATAATATAAAGACCTCCCTACTTACTAAAGTAAACCTAGTCCAGAAAATTTCTAAATTTTACTTTTAAAAGTTCACTAATGGTATGTACTATAATGTTATGATAAAACAACAATAATGTCAGTAATAATTACATTGGCTTAAATACAAAAGGTCATCATTAGTAAGAGCCTGAAAATAAAAATAAAATAAACAAAAACTCAGCAATTTCCATTTCCATAGCCCATAACAAAATGACACTTCCCTTACATTTACAAGATGTTTTATAGTGTAAAACCCTGATTTGACTTCTGAATAATCATTTTTGGAAGTATTTTATTTATTTATTTGACAGAGGAAGAGGCAGTGAGAAAGGGAACACAAGCAGGGAGAGTGAGAGAGGAAGAAGTAGATTTCCCACCTAGCAGGGAGCCCAACATAGGGCTCAATCCCAGGACCCCAGGACCAAGACTTTCACTGAAGGCAGATGTTTAATGACTGAGCTACCCAGTCACCCCAGAATTATTGTCTAAAAAAAACCTTCTTTGTTGATTATAGTAACAATAATGTAATTAAATTGATATGATCCAAAGTCTCTGATTTATTTTCATTTCAAAGGATGAAAAACAAAACTCTGTACATGAATAAATGTTTAGCCAAGTTGAGCACAAAATTATATATGATGAAATCCATAATTAAATATAATTAAATTTATAAACATTCTTTAGCTACAGCTTTCTTGAAGAGAGAATAATATCAACCTTGTGCTATCATTTTAGAATTTGATTGGAGGGATGCCTGGGTGGCTTAGTTGGTTAATTATCTGCCTTAGACACAAATCATGATCTGAGGGTCCTGGGATTGAGCCCCACATGGGGATTCCTCCTCAGCTGGGACCCTAACTCTCTCTCTCATTCTGCCTCTCCCTCCTACTTGTGCTCTCTGTCTCTCAAATAAATAAATAAAGTCTTTATAAAATTTAAAAAAAGAATTTGGCTGGATAATAGTTTGACTGAAAATAAACATGTCTGATTATTTTTTTTTTATGGACATGGAAAAAGTTTGTTAAAAATATGGGGAAACTACAGCTCTCTGATGAACAAAGGGCATCTTTTCTATAGTGGTAGGCAGAATAAATTTTCCCCCCAAATCTCCAGTTCTTAGTCTCTTGAGCTTATAAGTAAATTAGGTAATTACAGTTGCAGGGGGAATTAAGGTTGTTAATCAACTAACTTTGAGAGGAAGATATTATACCGGGTTATCTAAGTGGGACAATGTAACCACAAAGGTCCTTATTTGTAAAGATAGGAAGCTGGAAATTCAGAGCAATATAATGTGAGGAAAACACAACAGACCATTGCTTACTTTGAAGATGGAAAGTGAACGATGAAACAAAGAATGAAGACAGCTGCCAGAAGCTGAAAAGGATAAGGAAAGAAATTCTTTTGATAATGAGTTGGTTGTAGCCCCCCCAAAAGGTATGTATAGGTAAAATCCCTGGATAATGTGGGAAACTGAATGTTACCTTTTTTTGTAAAAAGGAATTTTTTCAAATATAATTAGGTTAAGGATCTTGAGATCATCCTGGGTTATTTGAGTGAGTCCCAAGTCCAGTGATTAATATCTTTACAAAATAAAGGGACAGTGAGATTTGTGACAGACAAAAGAAGACAAAGGAAAGGAGAAATCAGTTTAGATGAAGACAGAGATTGGAGTGACATGGAAACAAACCAAAGAACATGTGAAGGTACCAGATTATGGAAAAGGCCAGAAAGGATTCTCCCTACAAAGAGCCTCCAAAGAGATTGTTGGTTCTGACATAGATGGCCCGTTCATCTTACTGATATTTTTCTTTCCAGAAATGTTTTAGTTTGATGTGGTTCCACTTGTTTATTTTTACTTTTGTTGTCTTTACCTCTATTTTGTTTTGTCATAACCAAAGTATCATTGCCAAGACCCATGTAAAAAAGTTTACCATCTGTCGGTGCCTGAGCGGCTTGTAGCGCATGCGCGCTGATGCTTCTGGGCTCCGCCGTGCCTGCTCGTTGCCTCAGCTGCTGCTGCCTCAAGCCGTCGCCGCCGCCGGGTGGCGTCGGTGCGGAGCTGCTCCGGCTGGGCCCGCGGGGGGGCCCCGGGCGCTGCATGACTTTTTTGGTGCCCGAAAGTAAACACGCCATTAAGATGGCGGCTGGATGCGAGCCAGTAGGCGGAACTTAGGATTTTGTATCTATGTGGCTGCGAGTGATTGGTTGTGCAACCTTGGTATATATAGACATGCACGGGCGGGAGAGAGGAAGATCCCAACAGCTACGCAGAAATAAAGCTTGCTTCGCTGAGGTCTCCTGGTCGTTCTTGCTGGCGAGAGCGACAAGTGGTGCCGAAACCCAGGAAACCCGAAACCTACACCGAGGAGTTCTCAGTGAACGCAACGATCCGGTAAGTGTGCACAAAATTTCAGATAAGAAAGTTCCTAAGTATAGGACGAGAAGTGAGAAAGTTCCTAAGTATAGGACGAGAAGTGAGAAAGTTCCTAAGTATAGGATGAGAAGTAAAAGGGTTCCTAGGCATAGGACAAGAAATAATGGGATCAAAGTTTACTAAGATGGGAGGATTACTGACGGAGGTGCTTAAGGCTAACGGCACTCCGCTAGACTCTAACCATAAAACGGTTAAAAATGTTATCGAGGAGCAGGTCAGAGAAGCCTCTAAGGCAGGATCTAGCAGAGGGGGAGAAAATTCAGAGGAGAGCTCCTCTGAAGATGAGCTTGGGGAAGCCATGACACACTTAAAATTAAAAGAGGAAGTCCCTAATGAACCTTTAAAGGGAAAGACATACAAAGAAGCTGGGAAAAAATATGACTCCCTAGCGCCCTCTGTCAGAAGGTCAAGAATTCCTACCCCTGAATGTAGGCCTATAGCGCCACCTGCAGAATGGCCGCCAAGCATCTTCATTCCATCATTCTTCTTGGAGAACTTCTCAATATTGGAAACACACTTGACATGGTTGTGCATCTGTTCTGTTTTTGTAACTGCCGTCAATCTAGTATTATATTTAGTAGTGAAACCAAATGCATCCTCTAAAAGAAGTTCATTATCATACAAGGTAGTGAGGTTTTTGAAATGCTGTATCTACTTTCTTATGTCATGTTTCTTCTTTCATGTCATTTTTGTTCTATATGGAGCACCACTCATAGAGTTGGTGTTGGAAACATTTTTATTTGCAGTTACTTTGTCAACCTTTACTACTGTACCTTGTTTGTGTTTGTTAGGGCCAAACATCAAAGCATGGCTAAGAGTTTTCAGTAGAAATGGAGTTACATCCATTTGGGAGAACAGTCTTCAGATCACTACAATTTCTAGCTTTATAGGAACATGACTTGGAGCCTTTCCTATTCCACTTGATTGGGAGAGACCATGGCAGGTATGACCCATCTCCTGTACACTTGGAGCGACCTTTGGCTACGTGGCTGGACTTGTGATTTCACCACTCTGGATATACTGGAATAGAAAGCAACTTACAATTGCATCGTGCCGTATACTAAGTAACAGATTTGCCTACTATGTGCTACCCTAGATGATTGGGCGATACTGACCACCTCTTACTCAATAGAATTTGATAATCATTATCCTTCACACCCACTTATAGAATTCACAAAGGGTATTGAATTCATACTACCAAAAATTAGTAGATCGACACCACTAAAAGAAGCCTCTACTGTCTTTACAGATGGAAGTAAAGAGGGCACAGGAGCTTATATCATAAATGGAATCGTGAACCCAGTCATAGTTCCTGCCAGGTCGGCTCAACAAGTAGAGCTACTAGTAGTGCTCCTAGTGCTCCAAAGATTTTCAGACACTCCCCTAAATATTATTTCTGATAGTCAATACGTGGTAAATGCAAAAAAAAAAATATTGAAACAGCAATCCTCTCCTTAAGTGATTCACCTATTCCATGGATCTTAAGGCAACTACAAGAGGTTGTGCAACTGCGCACTGCACCATTTTTTATAGATCACAACAGAGCCCATATGAGCCTACCAGGACCATTATCCGAGGGCAATGCTCTAGCAGACCACAATAGTCGTTTCCAACTTATTTGCCCTACCTTAGAACAGGCGAAGCTGTTCCATAGCAAATGGCATGTGAATTCTAATACCTTAAGATATAGATTCCATATCACCAAAGAACAGGCAAGAGATATAGTAAGGACCTGTGGGAATTGTGCTACATTACTCCCTCAGCCTTCCTTAGGGGTAAATCCCAAAGGCCTTCAAGCTAATCACCTATGGCAAATGGATGTCACACATGTACCTGAATTCGGACAACAAAAAGTATGTACATATATCAGTGGACACTTATTCGGGTATCATAATGGCTACTCCCCTCACGGGGGAGAATTCAAAACAAGTCATCACACACTGTCTACGATGCTTCGCAGATTGGGGTATCCCAAAACAAATAAAGACAGATAATGGACCTGCATATACATCAAAATCTATCCATCAATTCCTAAGTCAATTTGGTATAGTCCATACTACAGGTATACCTTACAATCCACAAGGTCAAGGAATAATTGAACGCACCAATGGCACCTTCAAACGATGCTTACAAAAAATAAGAAAAGGGGGAATAGGGGATGACTACAAGTCACCCCGTGATCTTACATCTCTCACCCTTATATTTTAAATTTTTTGTCCTTGGACCATAATGGTACATCTGCAGCGGACAGGCATGCGGCGGTTACCGAACGCACTCTAGCCCAGGCAAAGTGGAAGGATATACTCACGGGCCAATGGAGAGGCCCTGACCCGGTCCTAAGATGGCACCGAGGTTCTGTTTGTCTTTTTCCACAGGATGCCCAAGTGCCTATCTGGGTCCTGGAGTGACTGATTAGAAGAATCGATCAACATGGCCTGCCCCGTCCTGATGCTCGGCCTGATAGCGATCCTGGCAACACCAGCATCCCTTCAACAGATGCACCAATGGGCAATAGTGAAAGCCTGGCCATTCCCCATGCCACTGACGAATGAGTCCGCCATCCTCCCTCCTGTATACCTACTTTCATTCCCATGCCCGTTTCTGTAAATCCTAACAATTCGCCTGTATTGCTCTCAAGACATAAAAGAGACTTTGGGATCACTGCAGCCATTATTGCGGCTGTAGCAGCCTCCGCAGCTGCAGCAACTGCAGCGGCTATAGCTCTCACCACATCTGTAACAAGTGGACATTCTCCAGAAACTATTGACGACCGGATGCATCCAATCACTTTCTGGACTTTGCATAACCTCCGTGGCCTATAATGACCTTTCTATTGCTGCTAATCTGTCGAAAGAGTTAAGCAGATAAGATTGACATAGCTCCATTACAGGATTGGGTATCTGTTGTAAATCCTTATGTTCCGCCGTTTTGCATCATTACGTAAACAACAATGTAGGCAACAGTTGGCGCTAGTACAAGCTTGCATGGCACTGGAAGCTGGTACATTTCCCCAAATCTGGCTGGCAGCGCTAGATCGGTAGTCAATGACGGGTAAGATTGGCTGCATGCACATAGCAACCTAAGCCAGGAGTTCTCCAACCAGGGGCAATTATCCGATGATGGGTAAGCATGTTCATGGCAGCTGACAACCTAAGACAGGCACAATCTCCTGCCTTGCATGCCTAATATAAAAGAAAAAGGGGAGATGTCGGTGCCCGAGCGGCTTGTAGCGCATGGGCGGTGATGCTTCTGGGCTCCACCGTGCCTGCTCGTTGCCTCAGCCGCTGCTGCCTCAAGCCATCGCCGCCGCTGGGTGGCGACAGTGCGGAGCTGCTCCGGCTGGGCCCGCGGGGGGCCGGGCGCTGCATGACTTTTTCGGTGCCCGAAAGTAAACACCATTAAGATGGTGGCTGGATGTGAGCCAGTAGGCGGAATTTAGGATTTTGTATCTATGTGGCTGCGAGTGATTGGTTGTGCAACCTTGGTATATATAGACATGCACGGGCGGGAGAGAGGAAGATCCCAACAGCTACGCAGAAATAAAGCTTGCTTCGCTGAGGTCTCCTGGTCGTTCTTGCTGGTGAGAGCGATAACCATCTATGTATTCTTCCCAGAATCTTGTGGTTTCAAATCCTGCATTGAAGTCTTCAATCCATTTTGAGGTAATTTTTGTGAGTATTGTAAGATAGGAGTATGGTTTTATTCTTCTACATGTAAATACTTATTGGACCCTAACTAAAATGCATATCACTAGTAGAAGAAGGCTATCTGAAAAGGCTACACAATGGAAGATGGAGTACTACAATATTTCCAGATTTTTGCATTTATCATTTTTAAGATATATAATTTAATTTAAATTATATTAGTAATTGAACATGCATTTTCAAATCATTTGTTAAATATTTTAATCTTTATTTGTAAGCTTATAAAAATTATTTAGATATATGCATTATATTATAACTTTTCATTACCTATATGAGATATTAATATTAAAATTCTAAATATCACCATTCTACAGGAAAAAAAGCCTGAAACTATAGGAAATGATAGTTACTCCAAAGCCATAGATATGAAAAATAAAATTGTACCAATAAATTATTTTTATTTTTAAGAAGGGGAGGGGAGGGAGGAAAAAGAAAGAGAGATGGAAAGAAAGGGAATTGGGGAAACAGTTGAAAAAAGTTAGAATGTGATGTCAAGGAGAATGCAAGATAACATGTTTAAAAACACAGAAATATTTTCAAAATAAAAAAATATTTTTATTTTTAAACAATTTATTTTAAACTTATTAAGAACTTATTTTTCATAAAACATACACTAAAATAAAGTTACTTGAAAAAATTTTTTGGAAGTGTCTACCCAATTCTTAGTATATAAAAATGTTTTTTTCTGCTTTTCTGGTTTACTCAACATGTAACTGATGTGATTTCATTGAACAATCCAACCCTAGGTTCATGACCAAATATAGTCATGAAAGCTATCAGCTTTGAGCATATATTTTGAAATAGTTTTGAGCAAATGAAAACAAGCTATAGTTTATAATGGAATTGCTCACACATGTAGATGGAAAGTCCAGATTTTTTTAAAAAGATTTATTTATTTATTTGAGAGAGAGAGGGAGGGGAAGGAGTGGCAGATGGAGAAGGAGAGATAAAATTCCAAGCAAACTCCCCACTGAACATCGAACCCAGTGATGCACTGGATCCCAGTTGCCTGAGATCATGACCTGAGCCAAAATCAAAAGTCTAACTTTTAACCAACTGAGCCACCCAGACACCCCAGAAAGCCTAGATTGTAAATCAATCAAAATTACTTCCTGAAAGACTATTCTGAGGAATACTTAATTTTAGTCACCTTTCTGTATTGAAAGTTCAATGCATTTCCTATTATTTAGTAGTAAATATCATGTTTCAGATCATAGAAAAATAAAATTTTACCAAGCTATTTTTAATAAATATGACAAAAAAAAAAAAAAAACATTCAAAACAGAGTATTTTTATCCCTTCTGGGCAAATTTAAGGAATGAAATGGGAAAGTATAGTTTTATTGTTAACTTGTTAGAAAGAAAGAATGAATGTTAAGAACAAAGTTTGGTCATACAATGTTGAGAAATATTGCATACTGCAAAATAGGGAAAAAGGAAATGTTTTGAAAATAATTCTTAGAAAAATTCCAGAGACTTCTGCAACTATAAAGATGTGAGTATAACTTTACTAGAAAATAAGAATAAAGAAACAATTTTGGTTTAAATAAAATATTTATCCTTTCTTTTTATATTCTATTTTGATACTCTCTGTGGTTTTAGGGTTATTTGGGATGCTTCGAGTATGGAGTAAAGGTGCAGAATGGGGAGAGTCAGAGATATAGAATGAGAGATTTGTTCTAACTTAAAATTATAGGATGCTCCAGAATAATAGAGCTATAAAACAATACAGTTTTTAGTGTATTTTGGGCGGGAGAATGCCCAATTTCCATGAGCTGTATTTTAAATATATTTGTTTCACACTAGTTTTAAACTAGTTTATATATTAGTGTAAAATTAGTAAAACTATCTTAAATATGTATATATATATGAAATATATATAAATATTTAGTATATAATATATAAAATATAAAATTATATATATATATGAAAGAATTCTGGGTGGATGAGTATTAGTTAATGTCAGATTCAAACTTCAAAGCAAGCTTTATATCTCCCTTTTCGGTTTCATGAACTAGTTTTATCCCCTTCTCCTTGCTCTTAATGTTGACTTCTTTGAGCTTTAAACATTTTTGTAAAATACCAATCAGGGGACTGTTGATTAAACCAGGTAATTTTATTTTTTAAAAACATTATTTATTTATATGAGAGAGAGCGAGAGAGAGAGCATGTGCACAAGCAGGGGGAGGAGCAGAGGGAGAGGGAGAAACAGGCTCCCTGCTGAGCCGGGAGCCCAATGTAGGGCTCTATCCAAAGATCCTGGGATCATGACCTGAGGTAAAGGCAGGTGCTTAACTTACTAAGCCACCCAAGCACCCCAGTCAGGTCCTTTTCAGTCAATCACTCTCTCAGATTCACTATACATAATTAATTTCGAAGTAAACTTCAGAAAGTCTCCCAAGGAAGAAATTATATATTATTTCTTACCTAAATACAGAGTGAGTACAATATGTTTCAACAATTCTATACATTTCTTACTACTTATTAAGATAAGTACACTTTTTAAAATGTAAACTAAATTGTTCCCCTGAAACTAACAAAACACTGTATGTTAATGATAATTTAATTTAAAAAAATTAAAGAAAAATTTAAAAAATAAAATTTAATTAGACAAAAGCATAAAAAGTTTAGCTATGATTGCCCAAGTGGTATTAAGGTAATTGCAATGGTCCTCCAAATGTTGATGAGGGAGACAAAAGATTTGGTGGTCAGAAAGATTTTGAAAATGCTGCCTTGCTGGCTCTGAAGGTGGAGGAAGAGCCATGAGCCCAGGAATGCAGGTGGCCAACAAGAGACTGGAATAGGAAAGGAAACAGATTCTCCCTTGAGCCTCTAGAAGGCGCTCAGCCATGCAGACAACTTGCTATTAGCTTGATGAGACTCCTTGCAAGCTTCTGTCTCCAGAACAGTGCAAGCATGCATGTGTTTGTTCTAAGCAACTAGTGTGGGAATTTTTTGCAGCAGCACGAGGAAACTCATATAACATAGACAATAAAATTATTGAAGCAATGGAGTTTAAGCCTCTCAATTCACTCATTAGCTTCCTTTGGATAAGGGCAATTGATATTAAAAGCCCACAGTAGTTAAAAGGACATTTTAAATCAATGTGGATATATTCTGCTCCATCAACTGATCAAAGTGAATTCCTCATGGCATAAATGTGCATGTAGTGGACTCTGAGGTCTTTGAAGCAGTGAAATAGGAAAGGAAGTCATGATCAAAATTAAGGTCATTCTTTGTCATTTAAGTCTTTATATTTCTGCATCATTTTATTTCACATAAATTCAAAACTTCATTCTTTTTTTTTTTTGATGTTATCCTCTCCAGCTTTCTCAAAATTCCTATCAACATATAAGATGAAATCATATATGGTGTACTTAATCTCAAAGTAAATTTAGAAAGAAAATGGCAAATACCAGCCAATTTTCTAAATGCACTTTTCATGTCAGATGGCTAATAAATTATGGAAATTTGAATTTACACTATACAAGAGATAATCTTCTATTATACACTTATGGAGTGACAAATTTTCTTGTTTTTCCCAAGACTTCCCCAGTTTTAGAACAGAAAGTCCTGCATCCCAGGAATGCCTTGAATTTTGTGCAACTGGGATAGTTGATCATCCTATGATATGTCCAAAATAGAGAGATAAGAGCTGAATGACAATACAGAAGCATGAATGAATAATTGCTTGATCAACACACTCAATGGTTGTCAATCTGGAAGATTTGTTGTTGTTGTTGTTGTTAACACAATATTACAACACTTTGTGTTTGACCCTTTTATCAGTTAGTTGAATACAGTTACTGTGTGTATACTGATGAGAGATAAATTCAGTATATATCCTGATGGGAGAATGAGATAAAGAAAACAAAGACAAGTAATATTTTAGATCAGGATTCAGAACAAGCAGAATACTAAAAGACAGTAAGCAAGCCTACTTAAGCTTATTATTTTCTTTTTTTTCTTTTTTTTTTTCTTTCTTTTTCAAGGAGGGCACATATTGCATGGAGCACTGGGTGTGGCCCATAAACAATAAATCATGGAACACTGAAGAAATAAAACTAAATTATTTTTTTTAATTTTTTATTTATTTTTTAAATTTCTTTTCAGTGTTCTGGAATTCATTGTTTATGCACCACACCCAGTGCTCCTTGCAATACGAGCCCTCCACAACACCCACAACCAGGCTCACCCAAACTCCCATGCCCTCCACTCTGAAACCCTCAGTTAGTTCCTCAGAGTTCACAGACTCTCATGATTCATCTACCCCTCCAGTTTCCCCCAACTCACTTCTCTCCATCTCCCCATGTCCTCCATGTTATTCCTTATGCTCCACAAATAAGTGAAACCATATAATAATTGGCTCTCTCTGTTTGACTTATTTCACTCAGCATAATCTCTTCCAATTCCATCCATGTTGATACAAAAGTTGGGTATTCATCCATTCTGAAGGAGGCATAATACTCCATAGTATATATGGACTATGTCTTCTTTATCCATTCATCTGTGGAAGGGCAGCTTGGCTCTTTCCACAGTTTGGTGACCGTGGCCATTCCTGCTATGAATACTAGGGTACAGATGGCCCTTCTGTTCACTACATCTGTATCTTTGGGGTAAATACCCAATAGTGCATTTTCAGGGTCATAGGAAATCTCTATATTTAATTTCATAAGGAAGCTCCACACTGTTTTCCAAAGTGGCTGCACCAACTTGCATCCCCATCAAAAGTGTAAGAGGATTCCCCTTTCTCCACATTCTCTCCAACACTTGTTTACTATCCTGTTAATTTTGGCCATTCTAACTGGTGTAAGGTGATATCTCAATGTGATTTTGATTTGAATCTCCCTGATGACTACTGATGAACATTGTTTCATGTGTCTGTTATCCATTTGTATGTCTTCTGTGAAAAATTGTCTGTTCATATCTTCTGCCCATTTTTGAACACAATTATCTCTTTTGTGTGTGTTGAGTTTGAGTAGTTCTGTATAGATCTTGTATATCAGCTCTTTGTACCGTCATTTGCGAATATCTTTAACAATTCTAAGGGATGCCTATTTGTTTTGTTGACTATTTATTTTGCTGTACAGATGTTTTTGATCTTGACGAAACCCCAAATGTTCATTTTTGCTTTTGTTTTCTTTGCTTTTGGAGACATATTTTGAAAGAAATTGCTGTTGCCAATGTTGAAGAGGTTACTGTCTATGTTCTCTTCTAGGATTCTGATGGATTCCTGCCTCACATTGAGGTCTTTTATCCCTTTCGAGTTTCTTTCTCTGTGTGGTGTAAGAGAATGGTTGAGTTTCATTCTTCTACACATGGCTGTCCAATTTTCCCAGAACTGTTTATCAAAAAGACTGTCTTTTTAAAATTTTATATCTCTTTTTCAGTGTAACTGTATTCATTGTTTTTGCACCACACCCAGTGCTCCATGTAATACATGCCCTCTATAATACCCACCACCTGGTTCCCCCAACCTCCCACCCCACGCCCCTTCAAAACCCTCAGATTATTTTTCAGAGTCCATAGTCTCTCATGGTTCGCATCCCCTTCCAATTTCCCTAAACTCCCTTCTCCTCTCCAGCTCCCCTTCTCCTCCTTGTTATTTGTTATGTTCCACAAATAAGTCAATATGATAATTGACTCTCTCTGCTTGATTTATTTCACTCAGCAAAATCTCTTCCAGTCCTGTCCATGTTGCTACAAAAGTTGGGTATTCATCCTTTCTGATGGAGGCATAAAACTCCATAGTGTATATGGACTGCATCTTCTTTATCCATTCGTCCGTTGAAGGGCATCTTGGTTCTTTCCATAGTTTGGCGACCGTGGCCATTGCTGCTATAAACATTGGGGTACATCCAGCCCTTCTTTTCACTACATCTCTATCTTTGGGGTAAATACCCAGTAGTGCAATTGCAGGGTCATAGGGAAGCCTTATTTTTAATTTCTTGAGGAATCAACACACTGTTTTTGAAAGTGGCTGCACCAACTTGCATTCCCACAGTGTAAGAGCATTCCCCTTTCTCCACATCCCCTCCAACACATGTTGTTTACTGTCTTGCTAATTTTGGTCATTCTAACTGGTGTAAGGTGGTATCTCAATGTGGTTTTAATTTGAATCTCCCTGATGCCTAGTGATGATGAACATTTTTTCACGACTCTGATAGCCATTTGTATGTCTTCATTGGAGAAGTGTCTGTTCATATCTTCTGCCTATATGTTTATGTGATTGTCTGTTTTGTGTGTGTTGAGTTTGAGGAGTTTTTTAATAGATCCTGGATATCAACCTTTTGTCTGTACTGTCATTTGCAAATATCTTCTCCCATTCCATGGGTTGCCTCTTTGTTTTGTTGACTCTTTCCTTTGCCGTGCAGAATCTTTTGATCTTGATGAAGTCCCAAAGTTCATCTTTGTTTCTGTTTCCTTTGCCTTTGGAGACATATCTTGAAAGAAGTTGCTGTGGCTGATATCGAGGAGGTTACTGCCTATGTTCTCCTCTAGGATTCTGATGGATTCCTGTCTCACATTGAGGTCTTTTATCCATTTCAAGTTTATCTTTGTGTATGATGTAAGACAATGGTCAAGTTTTATTCTTCTACAAAGAGAAATAAAAGGTATTCAGATTGGCGATGAAAAAGTCAAACTCTCTCTCTTCGCAGATGACATGATTCTTTATATGGAAAAACCAAAAGACTCCACCCCCAAAATACTAGAACTCATACAGCAATTCAGCAACGTGGCAGGATACAAAGTCAATGTGCAGAAATCAGTGGCTTTCTTGTACACTAACAATGAAAATACAGAAAGAGAAATTAGAGAATTGATTCCATTTACTATAGCACCAAGAACCATAAGATACCTGGGAATAAACCTAACCAAAGAGGTAAAGGAACTGTATTCGAGTAACTATAGAACACTCAAGAAAGAAATTGAAGAAGACACAAAAAGATGGAAGACCATTCCATGCTCTTGGATCAGAAGAATAAACATTGTTAACATGTCTATACTGCCTAGAGCAATCTATACTTTTAATGCCATTCTGATCAAAATTCCACTGGTATTTTTCAAAGCACTGGAGCAAATAATCCTAAAATTTGTATGGAATCAGAAGAGACCCTGAATCGCAAAGGAAATGTTAAAAAACAAAAATAAAACTGGGGCATCAGGTTACCTGATTTCAAGCTTTACTACAAAGCTGTGGTCAGCAAGACAGCATGGTACTGGCATAAAAACAGACACATAGACCAGTGGAACAGAGTAGAGAGCCCAGATATGAACCCTCAACTCTATTGGCAAATAATCTTTGGCAAAACAGGAAGAAAATATCCAGTGGGAAAAAAGTCAGTCTCTTCAATAAATGGTTCTGGGAAAACTGGACAGCTATATGTAGAGGACTGTCTTTTTTGAACTGTATATTTATCATGCTTTGTCGAAGATTTGCTGGCCATAAAGTTGAGGGTCCATATCTAGAGAGTTTACTCTGTTCCACTGGTCTATGTGTCTATTTTTGTGCAAGTATCATGCTGTCTTGGTGATCACAGCTTTGTGCTAAAGCTTGACATCAGGCAACGTGATGCCCCCCAGTTTTGTTTTTCTCTTTCAACATTTCTTTAGCAATTCAGAGTCTCTTCTGGTTCCATACAAATTTTAGGATTTTTTTTCTCCAGATCTTTGAAATATGCTGGTGGAATTTTGATCAGAATGGCATTAAAATTATAGATTGCTCTGGGCAATATAGACATTTTAACAATGTTTATTCTTCTGATCCATAAGCATGGAATGGTCTTTCATCATTTTGTGTCTTCTTTAATTTCTTTCATGAGGGTTATATAGTTCTTTGAGTGCAGATCCTTTACCTCTTTCCTTAGGTTTATTTCTAGGTATCTCATGGTTCTTGGTGCTATAGTAAATGGAATCAGTTCTCTCATTTCCCTTTCTGCATTTTCATTTTTAGTGCATAAGAAAGCAACTGATTTATGTACATTGATTTGTGTCCTGTCACATTACTGAATTGCTGTGTGAGTTCTAGGAGTTTGGGCATGAAGTCTTTTGGATTTTCCACAGAAAGTATAATGTCATCTGCGAAGAGAGAGTGTTTGACTTCTTCATTGCCAGTTTGAATACCTTTTATTTCTCTTTGTTATCTTATTGGTGCTGCTAGGACTTCTAACACTATGTTGAACAAGAGTGGTGAGAGTGGACATCCTTGACGTGTTCCTGATCTCAAAGGGAGTGCTGTCAGCTTTTCCCCATTAAGGATGATATTCACTGTGTCATAAATAAATTTTATGAATTTGAGGAATGTTCCCACTCTCCCTATACTTTGAAGAGTTTTAATAAGGAAGAGATGTTGTATCTTTTCAAATGCCTTTTCTGCATCAATTGAGGGGAACATGTGGTTCTTCTCTCACCTCTTATTGTTTTGTTTTTATCACATTGATTGTTTTTGAATGTTGAATCACCCCTGCAATCCATGGATAGATCCCACCTGCTCATGGTGGATAATCTTTTTAATGTACTGTTGGATCCTATTAGCTAGGATCTTGTTGAGAATCTTGGCATCCATATTCATCAGGGATATTGGTCTGAAATTCTCCTTTTTGGTGGGGTCTTTGCCTGGTTTGGGGATCAGGGTAAGGCTGGCTTCATAAATAGTGTCTGGAAGTTTTTCTTCTGTTTCTACTTTTTGAAACAGCTTCAGGAAAATAGGTACTCTTTCTTCTTTGATATGTTGGGGACTGTGTCAGGGACTGTGTCAGGTCTGGGGCTCTCACTTTTTGGGAAGTTTTTGATCACTGTTTCAATTTTGTTACTAGATATTGGTCTATTCAGGTTGTCAATTTCTTCCTGATTCAGATTTGAAAGTTTATAGATTTCCAGGAATGCATGCATTTCATCTAGGTTGCTTAACTTATTGGGATATAAATGTTAATAATAATTTCGGATGTTTGTTTCTATTTCCTTGGTGTTCATTGTGATCTCTCCCTTTTCATTCATAATTTTATTAATTTGGACCTTCTCTCTCTTTTTTTTATTAGTTTGGCCAATGGTTTATCAGTCTTATTAATTCTTTCAAAAAACCAACTTCTAGTTTCATTGATGTGTTTTAGTGTATCTCTAGTTTCTATCTCATTGATCTCTGCTCTAATCTTGATTATTTCCATTCTGGTTTGTGGGGTTACCTTAACTTACTGATTCTCCAGTTCTTTACAGTGTAAAGACAGATGGTATTTTCTGGATTTTTCAGTTTTTGGAGGGAGGCTTGGATGGCTATGTATTTCCTCCTTAGGACCTTCTTTGCTGTATCGCATAGGTTTTGGACCAAGGTGTCTTCATTCTCATTGGTTCCCATGCATTGCTTAAGTTCTTCTTTGATTTCCTGGTTGATCCAAACATTCTTAAACAAGGTAGTCTTTAGCTTCCAGGTGTTTGAATTCCTTCCTGACTTTTTCTTGTGGTTGAGTTCCAGTTTCAAAGCATTGTGGTCTAAGAATATGTGGAGAATAATCTCTATCTTTTGATATCAGTTGAGTCCTGATTTGTGACCCAGTATATGGTCTATTCTGGAGAAAGTTCCATGTGGACTCAAGAAGAATGAGTATTCTGTTGTTTTAGGGTGGAATGTTCTGTATATATCTATGGGGTCCATCTGATCCAATGTGCCATTCAATGTTCTTGTTTCTTTATTGATTTTCTGCTTGGATGATCTATTACTGATAGTGGTGTGTTAAGATACCCTACTATTAATATATTCACATTACTATGAGTCTGTATTTTGATTAATAGTTGACTTACATAGTTGGCTTCTCCCATATTGGGGCATAAATATTTACAATTGTTAGTTCTTCTTGCTGGATAGACCCTTTGAGAATGAGGTAGTGTCCTTCTTTATCTCTGACTACAGTCTTAAGTTTAAAATCTTATTTATTTGATATGAGAATTGCTACCCCAGCCTTCTTTTGAGGCCTATTGGCATGAAGGATGCTTTTCCATCCCTTTACTTTCAGGGCTGATGTATCCTTAGGTTCCAAATTGGTCTCTTGTAGCCAACATATGGATGGGTCCTATCGTCATTTCCAATCTGCAACCCTGTGCCATTTTATGAAATCATTTAGGCCATTACATTGAGAGTGATTATTGAGAGATACGTTTTTATTGACATCATGTTGCCTGTGAAGTCCTTGTTTCTATAGATTGTCTCCATAAATTTCTATTCAATGACACTCTCAGGTTCTTTCTTCTTTTATAGAACTCCCCTAATATTTGTTGTAGTGCCAGGTTGGTGATCACATACAGTTTTAAATATTGCCAGTCGTAGAAGCTCTTTATATCTCCATCCATTTTAAATGTCATTCTTGCTGGATAAAGTATTCTTGGTTGCATGTTATTTTCATTTAATGCCATGAATACGTCTTGCCAGCCCTTTCTGGCTTGCTAAATTTCTGTGGACAGGTCAGACATTATTTTAATGGGTCTTCCTCTGCAGGTAACCAAAATTTTCTCCTTAGCTGCTTTCAAGAACTCCTGTTTAAAATTATTATTCATCAGTTTCACAATCAGATGTCTGGAGGTCTTTCTAAATTCTAGATCTTTGGGAAAGACCTTTCTGCCTCTAGGACATGAACTCTGGTTCCATTTCCCAGATTGGAAAAATTTTCATGGAGAATTAGTTCAACTATATCTTCTAGTCTTCTCCTCCCCACCCCCAGGGATTCCAATAATTGTAACATTGAAACATTTCATGGCATCATTTACTTCCCTAATTATGTTTTCATGGCTTTTAAGCTGTTTGTTCCAGGCCTTCTCCTGATCCTTGTTCTCTATCAGTTTGTCCTCTAGATCACTAATTCTACCCTCTGCCTCAGTTACTCTAGCTGCTAGGGAATTTAGATTAGATTGGAACTCATTGATAGCATTGTTAACATCTTCCCTGGTGGATTTTACTTCTGCCCTAAATGATTCCTTTTTGTCATTAATGGCTTTCTCCAATCTACTCATTGCCTAGATAACTATTAGCCTGAATTCCCTTTCTGACATATGGTTTATGTCCACATCCAATAGCTCTAATGGAAAGGGCACAGTCTCTGAGTTTTTCCTCTGTTGGGCATTCCTATTCCTAGTCATTTTGGTGAAAGAAGGCTGAGGGGATGTGTAGCTGAATGTATCAACTGCGATCCAGGCAAGGTGCACCTTGGAATGCTTCTGAGCAATCAGGAGTAGCTACCAAAAAGAAAGAAAAAAGGAAAAAAAAAAGAGAGATAGGGGGAAAAGAGAGAGAGAGAGAGAAGACCCAGCCTGAATGAGTTCTAAAGGTAAGATTTATGAAGTATACAAACAAAAACCTACAAACAAAAAGACAGACAAAAGAAAATAACAAGAATAAAAGAACCCAGCCAAAATTAACCCAAGTATAAGATTTATATACTCCCAGAACAAAAGCAAATACACAGAAACACTGGCAGAAGAAAAAGAGGGGAGGGTGGTTATAAATTCTCAGTGTGGGCGAGGAAGGTTATTTTGATTCTTTCTGGGTGTATCTTGATATCTTTTTTTATTTTTTAATATTTTTATTTTTTATAAACATATATTTTTATCCCCAGGGGTACAGGTCTGTGAATCACCAGGTTTACACACTTGATATCTTTCTTAAACGACTCAACTTTACTGAGATAAAGGGGCATTAAAACTGGCTTATATATAGGGGTAGTATTGACTGGGGAAAGAGGATTACCTTGAAGCTTCTCTCTATACGAATATTTAAAAAAAAAGAAAAACCAAAACAAAACAAAATAAAACAAAGGTATACGTATCTAAAAAGTTCACGTTAAAGGGTTATTGTGGAATTTGTTGTACGGAACGTCTCATTGTGATGGTAAATAGGTTAAAAATTATAAAAAATTAAAAAGAATGAGAATAGTGGGAATGAATTAAAAATTAAAAATAAAAGTTGTATATATGAAGTATACAGGTTTTAGGGCAATACCTGGAGCTTAATATCTTCTTTTCCCCTGATATTAGGGTTTTACATTTTTGTGGGGATCCTGTGGTGGTTGTCATCTTTTTTGGGGGGAGAGGATGGCTTTCTGGGGGAGGGGTCTGACACGTGGTTTTTCTAGCAGTCTTGCTAGAGTTGAATCCTTTTGCCCCCTATCAAGGGTCTGGGCTCTGAGTAAACAAGTTTTTTCCGGCTTTTGTTCTCTGGAGATGTTTTGGTTTTTGGTTGTTATTATATTTTTTTCTCCACTTGGTGGCTTTTGGCAGTTCTTTGGAGGTTTATGGGAAAGCAAACTGCACCCAGACCTCTGTATCAGAGAGAAGCCTCAGTCTATTTCCCTCTGGATGCTCCAGAGCATATAAAATCCCCCTCTGCCACTTCCCACCAGCAGAGCACATCCCCATCCAGTCTCAGAGGTGCAGGAGCTCCTGCTTATACCCCAGTGCTACTAAAATCACACAAACAGTAATAGTCCAGAGAGCTGGCTTCCAGTAGCTGCCTTTGCTGTGACTGTCTGGGCAGGTCCAGACTGCAGGAGAGATCCCAAGCAGAGATAGCATGCTGATATTTTCCTGCAGGCAAGGGCTGGGAGTGTTCAGACTCTTGCCAGTCTTAGAGAGCACCAGCTAGTGCCCACCTCTCTCAGGGGAGGGTGTGGAGCACAACTCAGAACAGAGTCGCACAGCGCCCATGCAGAGTGCAAAAGGCTGTGGTTCTAGAAAGCACCAGCTGGCATCCACACCAGACTCTATCACATGTACTGCCTCTCAGACACTCTCATGTGCACTGGGGGCTCAGGGATCAAGGCCTGGATGCTTTGCAGCACTCTCTCTGGCAGGGCATCTGCAGCGGCTGTCCTGGGTCTGTGAGATTAAGCCCGTGCCCCCAACCACCCAGTTCCTCCAGTTTCACTTTAAGATCTTTTGTTCTTTTTGAGTGCTTTTAACCAGACTCCAAGTTAATGCTGGTTTCCAATCACAGGGCAATCTTGTATGGGGGTATTATTTTCCAATGGGTCACTTCTGGTGGCTCCCTCCCCCTTTTGTTTATCTTCCAATACCAGTTCGATGTTTCTACTCCACTTTACCTGTCCACTGGCCTCTTCTGTCCCCATAGAGATCCAGAAGTGTATAATCCTACATCTCAGGCTGATTTCATGTGTGTTCAGAGTGATCTGGTAGATAATCATCTCACTTTAGGGGACCAGTCAAAACAGTGTCTCCTACTTCTCCACCATCTTGCCCCCCTCCCAAGAATTTTTGTTTTTAATAGGGTCAGGAGACCATAAGAAAGGAGTAATTTATGCAAATCATCACTTGAGAAACTATGAGCATTTTTTGAACTTTCTTGCCAGCTTCAAGTCCTTAACTTGGACTTAAATTCCTCCTCACCATGACACCTGAATCACCCCCATTCTTTACTTTGAATGGAGCCAATGTAGATTAACAAGCTTCAATTCCTTATTTGCATATTAACTCAACCAATCCCAGTGTCCCTAACTTCAAATCCTTTTGAACATGAAAAAGAACACATAATTTTTCACTTACATAACTCTGCCACTTCTTTGTCTTCCTTGGGACATGAGACAGGTTTCTACTTGAATAGTAGTTGAATAGTAGTTTGTTTCACAAACTGCCAATCTAACTGCCCAAATTAATGCCTGTTTGGTTTAATTTTAAGTGAATTATTTCTTGGCTGACAATTCAAAAATATTCTTCTTTACCTCCAGTAATGAAACTTCAAAATAAAAATTTAAAAAGAAAAAAAAATCCACAGTTGTATTTGTAATAAGTATAATAGTTTAAGAACTAGCAGGAAGCACTGGCTACATTAAAAAATGTTTTACTTGTCCAGTGAATCGGTGGAATATCCTTGAACTCAGTTAATTGGCAAAGACTACTGACAGGTCTGGGGGACATTAAAAGGAAGATGGGGCTGGCCAAAAAGCCTATGTCAGTTACAAAACTTTAGTTATCAAAAAGAAGAGAATAGGGATGTCCTGGTGGTTCAGTTGTTAAGAGTTTGCCTTTAGCTCAGATCATGTTCCCAGAGTCCTGGGATCAAGCCCCAAATCTGAGATTAAGCCCCACATCAGGCCCCCTGTTTAGAGGGAAGTCTGCTTCTCCCTCTCCCACTCCCCTTGCTTGTATTCCTTCTCTTCCTTTCTCTCTCTGTGTCAAATAAATAAATAAAATGTTCTTATTTTATTTATTTATTTATTTTTTTAGGAAGAGAACACTGGTTTTCAACTAAATTTGGTTTTTGTTTTTGTTTTTTACTTAGTGTCACATTGGCCTTAATCCTATATAGAGGTGGTACTGTGGGCAGAAAGGCAGTACTTAAAATGTGAAAAAGTTATCTTCTAAAGCACTTTAAAAAAGAGAGATTGTAAACTGGTAGCTGCCAGGGTAAATCTGGCACACAGATAGATTTTGCTTGGCTCACATGTCTTTATGAATTGTTTATTTTTTTAATTTATTTGTTTCCAGTGTTCCAAAATTCATTCTTTATGCACCACACCCAGTGCTCCATGCAATACGTGCCCTCTGTAATACCTACCACCAGGCTTACCCCACTTCCACGCCCCCCAAAGCCCTCAGTTTGTTTCTTAGAGTCCACAGTCTCTCATGGTTTGTCTCCCCCTTTGATTTCCCCTAACTCACTTCTCCTCTCCATCTCCCAATGCCCTCTGTGTTATTCTTTATGTTCCACAAGTAAGTGAAACCGTATGATAATTGATTCTCTCTGCTTGACTTATTTCACTCAGCATAATCTCTGCCAGTCCTGTCCATGATGATAGAAAAATTGGGTGTTTATCCTTTCTGGTGGAGGCATAATACTCCATGGCATATATGGACTACGTCTCCTTTATCCATTTGTCTGTTGAAGGGCATCTTGGTTCTTTCCACAGTTTAGTGACTGTGGCCACTGTTGCTATGAATACTTGGGTACAGATGACCCTCCTTTTCACCATCTTTGGGGTAAATTGTTTAAAGAAACAAAAGGAAGCTTTGTGGCTGGTGATGGAACACTTGTGTATTTTGATTGTCATGGTGGTTTTACAAGTGTACACATGTGAAAAAGTTACCTTGAATTATAAAAACATGCATATGCACACACACACACACACACACACACACACTCACACCCCACACACACACGAGGGCAGGTAAAAGTGGTGAAATACAAATAAGCTTTATGGGTTTTACTAGTGCTGATTCTGGATTTTAATACTGTATTATAGTTATACGAAGTTTTACCCTTGAAAGAACTGGGTGAAGATTACTTCTTTGTACATTTTTTGCAACCTACAATTATTTCAATATAAAAAGAATAAGTAAAAAGGCATATTGCAGAAAAATATAACTGAAATAGTAATTGGTGTACCACTTCTACCTACCTGGTTGTTACTAGTTTTTTTGTTGTATCTTATAGGTCTTCCAGACCCAACCAAAGCTCTGAATTGATAATTGAACAAACCACTGTAAGGACAAGAAACAAAATACAAAAAAATGCAGATATTCATTTTAAAATTTACTGGTTTAAGTGAGATAAACAATATGAATTTTTGCATAATACATTCTCCTACCTAAAAATTAGACAATAGACATGACAAGTATGCTGTGAAGATCACATAGACAAGAAATTCTAAAACCCAGGGAGAATATGCTTCAACTAATCAAATGATTTTAGTGGTCCTCATAAGGATGCCTCATAGAAATTCTCTGTTACCTTTTAGAATCTTTCTTTCTTTCTTTCCTTACTTACTTGTTTATTTTTGCCTTGTTATCTTTTTTGTTACTATATATTAAGGATCCATGTCAATGAGACCTAAATAGGAGTCATGTTCCTTTTTTCCCCCCTTTAACACTGTGCTTAATCCTCTTCCTTTCAGATGAAAGAACTTACATTAATAATAGCTGTTTCTGTTGTCTGGGGCACCATAACCCAGTAGAATAAACATGTTCAGGACTCTTCAGAAGATGAGTGTAATGTGAACATACGGGAAAGCATCAGGATTTCCAAAGTGCACCCCTATCAAATAGATCTAGGCTAAAACTCACCTGAGATCTGCCACTGTCCCATTATAAAGTTACAACATACCACACATATTATAGTTAGTGTTATAAAGTGTGTCAATTGTATGTATCTGTTCAAGGCACCAACTTTTGCTTTTGTTGATTTTGTCTATTTTCTATTTCATATTTCCATTCTAATATTTATTATTTTCTTCCTTCTGCTTGCTTTTCATTAAGTTTGATTTTCTTTTATATTTTCTTAAGATGGAAGGTTAGGCTATTTATTTGAACTCTTTCTTTATTTTTATGTAAGTGTTTCCAACTGTAAATTTCTATGCACTGTTTTATCTGTATTGGATAAGTTTGGGGTTGTTGTGTTTTTAATTTTATTTACCTGCAAGTATTTTCTATTTTTTTCTTATAATTTGCTTTTCTTTGATTTTTCAGTTATTTGGGAATGTTTTAAATTTTCTACTATTTATAATTTTCTCTAATGTTCTGTTGTTGATTTATCAATTAGTTCCATTGTAGTTGGAGAACACATTTATTTAATTTCAAATTATTTTAATTATTATGAGGCTTATTTTAAGATCTAGTATGTGCCTGTCCTGAAGAAAATTCCATGTGGCTTTGAGAAGAATGCATATACTACTGTTTTGGGGTATAGCATTCTATAAGCATATGTTAAAATTAATTGGTTTATAGTATTATTCAAGTCTTGTATTTTCCAGTTGATCTTCAGCTTAGGTTTTTTTATCCATTATTGTAAGTGGCATATGGAAACATTCAACTATTTTTTAAAGGATTTTATTTATTTGAGAGAGAGAGGTCACAAATAGGCAGAGAGGCAGGTTTGGGGGTGGGAATCAGGCTTCCTGTTGAGCAGAGAGCATGATGGAGGCTTGATCCCAGGACCCTGAGATCATGACCTGAGCCAAAGGCAGGAACTCAACCCACTGAGCCACCCAGGTGCCCCTAACTGTTATTTTTGAAATATCTATTTTTTCCTTCAAATTTGTCAGTTTGTACTTCATGGGTTTGGGGGCTCTGTTGTTAGGTGCATTTTTATCTGTATTGTCTTTATGGATTGACCCTCTTATCATTTATAATGACTTTATTTTATGTAACAAAAAAAAGTATATTTTGTCTAATATTAGTTTAGCCTCTCCAGTTCTCTTAGGGTTAAAGCCCACATAGTATATATATTTCCAATATTTTTCTTTCAACATATTTACTTTTCTCACTATATTTTTTTCCTTTCAGCATATACTTGGATTATTTTTGTGCATCTATTCTATCAATGTCTACTTTTTAATTGGTATAAATATTTTATTTATATTTAATGTACTTACTAATAGGGTAGAATTATTTCTGCCATTTTCTATTTGTTTCCTATATGTCATACATCTTTTTGTTTATACATTCTTATATTCCTGCCCACTTTGTGCTAAATAGGTAATTTTTAGTTTACATTTCTAATTCATCTGACATATACTTCCCCCTTCTTTGTACTCTTATGGCAATACAAATTGCATAATATATATTATAATTCCATCAATACATTTTATAATCATTTTATGAAGTTGATTTTCAAAATAGATAAAAGAAGAAAAACATTACAAGCAAAACATACATATATGCTGTCTTTTATACTTACATATGTAGTTACCTATACTATTTCACTATGTCTTTGCATGGACCTCAGTTATTGCCTCGTATACTTTCATTCCAGTTTGAATTTTTTTTTTTTTTAGTATTTCTCATAAGGCAGCTCTGTCTGTGATAAATTCTCTCAGGGTTTAAAAACAAATATGAGCTCACTGATAAAGAATCATCAAACTTGGGATGCCTGGGTGGCTCAGTTGGTTAAGCAGCTGCCTTAGGCTCAGGTCATGATCCCAGCGTCCTGGGATCGAGTCCCACGTCGGGCTCCTTGCTTGGCAGGGAGCCTGCTTCTCCCTCTGCCTCTGCCTGCTATTCTGTCTGCCTGTGCTCTCTCTCCGCCCCCCCCCTCTGATAAATAAATAAAATCTTAAAAAAAAAATCATCAAACTTGAAAACTGTCTAATACAGATTGTGTGGTCTGAAGATAAAAGATAAAAAAAAAAAGACAAATCAAGAGAAAGACAGCCTTAGAGACCTGTGGGACATCATCAAGCATATTAAGGTTTAAGTGGACCCCAGAATGGAGATAAATTAAAACAAACAAACAAAAAAGTACCTGAAGAAATAATGTAGGACAACTTCCTAAATTTTATGTAAATCATTAAATTACATATTCTAAGGGAATCTGGGTGGCTCAGTCATTAAGCATCTGCCTTCTGCTCAAGTACTGATCCCAGGGTTCTGGGATTGAGCCCAGCATCAGGCTCCTTGCTCAGTGGGAAGCCTGTTTCTCTCTCTCCCACACCTCCTGCTTGTGTTCCCTCTCTCATTGTGTCTCTCTGTGTGAAATAATAAATAAAATCTTTTTAAAAAGTACATATTCTAGAAACTTAAAGATTTCCCAGAGGGATAAATCAGACCCACATATAAAAACACCACAGCCAAATTAATGAAAGCCTTAGACAAAGAAAATATTGAAAGTGGTAAGAAAAACTTTAAAAAAAGTAGCAATAACAACAGCAACAAAAACTATCATATGAAAGAAATCCTTTGATAAGATTAACACATGACTTCTCATCAGAAAACATAAAAGTCTTTAAGCAATGGGATGACATTCAAAATGTCTAAAAGCAGACTGCTAATCAAGAATTTTGTGCCATGCTAAATTCTTCTTCAAAAATTAAGGAAAAATTAAGACATTTCCAGGTAAAGAAAAACTGAGAGAATTTGTCACAAATTTTGCATTTGAGTTCCAGAATTTTTAAAATTTATAATCTGCTTATTAATATTGCCTATTTGATAACACTTTATTGCTATACTTTCATGAAATTCTTTAGACATGTTTTCCTTTAGTTTCTTGAAAATATGTGTAATAGTCAATATAGTCCTCTTTAGTTAGTCCAAAATCTGGGTGACTCAGTGATGTTTTCTATTGACTAATTTTATTCCCTTTTTATTTTATACACTCCCTATTTCTTTGAATGTCTTGATTATTGATTGAATACTATATATTTTAGATAATATATAAGTCTGCTTTCAGATTCTTCCAGCCCCCAAATTTTGTTTTTGCTGGTTTGTTCTTGTCATTTTACTACTACTACTACTACTACTACTACTACTACTACTACTACTACTACTA
>NC_081575.1:22349590-22355564 GCF_022355385.1 Mustela nigripes | reverse complement strand
ATTATTTACTCTCTTGCTGTTGCTTATTATCTTAGCAATGATATTCGACTGATAAAGCAGACTTCATGTTCTTGGAAGTGTTTATACACTAAGTACTCTGCCCGTTTGTTGATGCTGTTGTTGTTTTTATTGTCATCATTAAGCTCTTGTTTTGTTTTTAAGTCTGGGCTTCCAAGTTAACATACCTATGTCAGCACAATTTAGTAGTCAGGTAAAGAATTATCAGAAGATTTCCTTATATATCTTGCCTTTAAGTTTTCCACCTTATTACAAAGGGATATATATATATATATATATATATATATATATATATATATATATGAGAAAAGGCCTTTACAAACTTCAGAGAGTTTAAAGATAGCCTTAGATTTGCTTCCTGCTTGCACTGGGCCTTTTGATCATCCAGAGGTGAGTGACTGGGACATTCTCCATGTTTTTGTTTTTGTTTCTAATATTTTATTTATTTATTTTGAGAGAGAGAAGGAAGGACAGTGCACAATTCAAGGGGCAAAGGGAGACAGAGAGAGAGAGAGAGAGAGAGAATCCCTGAGCCCAACATGGGACTTGATTCCACATTTATGAGATCATGGCCTGAGCCAAAATCAAGAGTCAAAGGCTTAAGCAACTGAGCCACACAGGCAACTCTCCCTTCACGGGTCTTTACTGGGCATGATAATACCTTCTGCATCAGTGAATACATTAGATTGCCAGAAGTATGCCAGAGGTTTCCAAAGTCCTCTATCATTACTTAGTTTTCAAGAATATATTCCAGTATATATTCCTGGAAAGGCTCTATTTTACTCCATCTGAAACCATAATCAGACAGCTAAGATAGTCTTATGATTTGCTATTATTTGTATAACTGAATCAATAAAAGCATAACCATACATTGAGAATACTGACTTTTCAGGAACCAATATATTTCGATGAAATGTTCTTTGTACTCTAGGGATTTTTAACACAACCCTAAAATAGATTAAGTGTCTCCCTTGTCTGCAGCTTTTGACTACTGCACCACTAAGCATGGAAGGGAGGGGTGATAGAAATAGATAAAAACTAAAATACCAAATCTTGCTGTCTAACTGAGATTCAGTAATTTGTTTTAAAAACCATGTTTGGTTTCTTCTGTGGCTTTATCAGAATTCTGAAATAGTTTGTTTCAATTTTCCCTCATATTTTCATTTTTTAGAAGGAGAGCCAAGTACACCAAGGTCCTTATATAACTATTTTTGGAGTTGATCCATTAAGGCATTTTTTGTTTTTAGACTGGGTAAGATGTTTGAATAGAAGATAGTTGTTGTCTTTTAGCTCTGAGATTTCATGCTTCTGTGACTTTAAATATGCTTCTGTGAAAAAAAAAATCTACAGAAAATACCTTCTTCCATATATGTAAGGTTGGGTATTTGTTAGTATTCATAAAAGAATGCTTAAAAGTGTTTTCATTTTTGGAGGAAGTTATTTTTGGTTTTTGGAACAGAATAATCTTTATTTAGTTCGATTTGCATTTTTACCAGTATGATTCTACTAAGATGATGCCTAGTATTTTGAAGAGAATGATTAATCATTGAAAATGATACTAAATTTAGAATAATGCAAAAAAGCAAAACATTGTACAATGTCAATATGTGTATAGCTGACACCAAAATACCGAGAGGTTAACAGGAAGCCACATACAGTGAAATCTCCTCACTTTCAAAATCCCTTTTAGTTCCATATACAATATGGATAAAAGTATGTTTTTCAACTAGTGATAAGTACATTTTGAATTTAATGTAAATATGTAAGGTTTCCCTGGCCAACAAACAAAACAAACAAACAAACAAACAAAAAAAAAGTAAAAGTAAGACAGAAGTTGTAAGCTTAAATTTTTGCTTCAACATTTATCATTTGTCACATAGAATCTCCCAGAATACTTGCAAAAAATTCATACTTGCCATTATTTTACATAAAATCAAGGTTAGATATATATTGCACTTTTAATATTTCCAAAATTAAATATAACAAGTCAGTTACAGGTCCCACCACCTGACTACTGGGTGTGCTATGTATTGTATCTTGACTGTCCAAAGTTATAAGTCTATGCATTTAAAAATTGACACTAGAAAGCAGTTTGTTTACATCTCTGCTTTTTATAAAGCTAAAAGTGTCCTGCATAAAGCCAAAAGTCAGAGTAATGAGACCTCTGATTTACTTGAATGAAACGTTTACAGCATGAGTTAATGAAAAACAAAATCAGGGAACAAAAATGAAAAACAAAAAACAAAATAAAGTAGATCAAATTATCATGAGAATATTACCATGAATACACAGCTTTTTGAATATTGAAAAGTCCAGTACACATATTGCATTTTTTTCCATATTGCTGAAGTCAATAAAATATATTCCAGAGAAAAATAAATACTTTCACATCCACTACATCATTTCAAACATTGTATAGTCTATTCAGAGTCTTATGATGTCTCTGGACATTTTGCTGAAAAAGTAATGTGTGCATTTGTGTGTATATGCGTGAGTATGTATAATTGTCCTTGTAATATAGTGACTTGTCAGCTAATAATCCAACAAGAGGTTTTATGTGATTCCAGTTCATTGAACTACATAACCCACTTTTGAGCTTGACCAGCAACTCAGATATTTTCTGGAGATATAGAGAATTCATATTGTACTACATTCAGCCAAGAAAAAGCCTCCCCTTGGGATCCTTATAAAGTAAATCTTTAGTATTATAGTATTAATATCCCTTTATTTTGTACACTAATAAATTTAAAAATGGAAGAAAATAGAATAGTCATAGCTGTTCACATTCAAAGACCAGATGTGATGTAGTTACAGATTTATGAACATGAGTATCAGCACAAGACATGTGATTTTCTTCCTTAACCGTTTATATTATTAAAATAGATATTTGTCTCACATGATTTATATTTTATCTTTTTAGTTCAACTATGTCTTTAGCATATACAACAGGAAATTGTTGGCATAATGTGCCACTGTTGTATTACATGTGACAGGGTGATGATGATTTTGCTTTGACAAACCAGAAGTTTATTTCTGCAAAATTGTGCAAGGAAGATCTCATCAAAGCAATGTAATGTATAATTTTAAAGAGCATTTCTCAACAATCATGAGTTTATTAAATTAAAATCACTGCTTGTGTCCTTTGACATACAAAGAAGCCTTTCATACATCTTAGGAAATAAATGGAAAGACAACCCATCCTCATGAACTGGAAGACTTAATATTTTTAAGATGTCAATATAACCTAAAGCAATCTACATATTCAATGTAATTATTATTAAAATACCAACACATTTTTCAGAAGTTGAAAATCCATCCTAAAGTTTATGTGAGAACTCAAAGGATCCCAAATAGCCAAAATCACTTTCAAAAGAAGAAAATATTTTATTTATTTATTTGACAGAGGGAGACAAAGCAAGAAAAAACACAAGAGGAAGGAGGAGAGGGAGGAGGCATTCTGCTGAGCAGGGAGCCTGATGTGGAATTTGAACCCAGGACCCTGGGATTATGAACGGAGCTGAAGGCAGGTGCTTAATGCCTGAGCCACTGAGGTGCAACAAGAGATTTAATTTTTAAAAATAATTTTTGAGCTGAACTGGTTTACTTTTTTTCTTTTTTTAAATTGATTTATTTATTTTCAGAAAAACAGTATTCATTATTTTTTCACCACACCCAGTGCTCCATGCAATCCATGCCCTCTATATTACCCACCACCTGGTACCCTGACCTCCCACCCCTCTGCAGCTTCAAACCTCTCAGATTGTTTTTCAGAGTCCATAGTCTCTCATGATTTACCTCCCCTTCCAATTTACCCAACTCCCTTCTCCTCTCTAACACTGCTTGTCCTCCATGATATTTGTTATGCTCCACAAATAAGTGAAAACATATGATAATTGACTCTCTCGTCTTGACTTATTTCACTCAGCATAATCTCTTCCAGTCCAGTCCAGTCCATGTTGCTACAAAAGTTGGGTATTCATCCTTTGTTTCTTTTTTTTTTTTTAAGATTTTATTTTTTTTGACAGACAGAGTTCACAAGTAGACAGAGAGGCAGGTGGAGAAAGAGGAGGAAGCAAGCTCGCTGAGGAGCAGAGAGCCCAATGCAGGGCTCGATCCCAGAACCCTGGGATCATGACCTGAGCCGAAGGCAGAGGCTTTAACCCACTGAGCCGCCCAGGCGCCCTGGTATTCATCCTTTCTGATGGAGGCATAATACTCCATAGTGTATATGGACCACATCTTCCTTACCCATTCGTCCGTTGAAGGGCATCTTGGTTCTTTCCATAGTTCGGCGACTGTGGCCATTGCTGCTATAAACATTGGGGTACAGATGGCCCTTCTTTTCACTACATCTGTATCCTTGGGGTAAATACCCAGAAGTGCAATTGCAGGGTCATAGGGAAGCTTTATTTTTAATTTCTTGAGGAATCTCCACACTGTTCTCCAAAGGGGCTGCACCAACTTGCATTCCCACCAACAGTGTAAGAGGGTTCCCCTTTCTCCACATCCTCCCCAACACATGTTGTTTCCTGCTTTATTAATTTTGGCCATTCTAACTGGTGTAAGGTGATATCTCAATGTGGTTTTAATTTGAATCTCCCTGAGGGCTAGGGATAATGAACATTTTTTCATGTGTCTGATAGCCATTTGTATGTCTTGATTGGAGAAGTGTCTGTTTATATCTTCTGCCCATTTTTTGATATGTTTGCCTGTTTTGTGTGTGTTGAGTTTGAGGAGTTCATTATAAACCCTGGATATCAACCTTCTGTCTGTACTGTCATTTGCAAATATCTTCTCCCATTCCGTGGGTTGCCTCTTTGTTTTTTTTGACTGTTTCCTTTGATGTGCAGAAGCTTTTGATTTTGATGAAATCCCAAAAGTTTATTTTCGCTTTTGTTTCATTTGCCGTTGGAGACATATCTTGAAAGAAGTTGCTGTGGTTGATATCGAAGAGATTACTGCCTATGTGATCCTCTAGGATTCTGATGGATTCCTCTCTCACGTTGAGGTCTTTTATCCATTTTGAGTTTATCTTTGTGTACGGTGTAAGAAAATGGTCGAGTTTCATTCTTCTCCATATAACTGTCCAGTTTTTCCAGCACCATTTATTGAAGAGACTGTCTTTTTTCCACTGTATATTGTTTACTGTTTTGTTGAATATTATTTGACCATAGAGTTGAGGGTCCATAGCTGGGCTCTCTACTCTCTTCCACTGGTCTATGTGTCTGTTTTTATGCCAGTACCATGCTGTCTTGGTGATCACAGTTTTGTAATAAAGCTTGAAATTAGGTAATGTGATGCCCCCAGATTTATTTTTGTTTTTCAACATTTCCTTAGTGATTCAGGGTCTTGACAACCTGAATAGACTGATATCTAAAAACGAGATTGATGCAGTGATCAAAAACCTTCCAAAAAGCAAGAGGCCAGGACCTGACAGATTCCCTGGGGAATTATACCAAACTTTCTAAGAAGAAATAATACTTATTCTCCTGAAGCTGTTTCAAAAAATTGAAGCAGAAAGAAAACTTCCTGACTCTTTCTATGAAACCAGCATTACCCTGATCCCCAAGCCAGGCAAAGACCCTACCAAAAAGGAGAATTTCAGACCAATATCATGTGATACAACAAATTAATATGAGAAGAGAAAAGAACCACATGGTCCTCTCAATTGATGCAGAAAAAGCATTTGACAAAATCCAGCATCTGTTCCTGATTAAAACGCTTCAAAATACAGGGATGGAGGGAACATTCTGAACCTCATCAAATCTATCTATGAAAGACCCAAAGTAAATATCATCCTCAATGGGAAAAAGCTTGCAGCCTTCCCGTTGAGATCAGGAACAAGACAAGGATGCCCACTCTCACCACTCTTGTTCAACATAGTATTAGAAGTCCTAGAAACAGCAATCAGACAACAAAGAGAAATAAAAGGTATCCAAATTGGCAATGAAGAAGT